>NC_132868.1:31427500-31672500 GCF_048164855.1 Canis lupus baileyi
ATTAAATGGCCAGTATTTTATCTTGACAGAGGAAAACAAAAATAATTTATTAAAAAATCCTTACATGTAAATCACAGTGTATAATTGTTACAATGTTTATAAATATTGTAGATACAGCAAAATATATTTTTTTAAAGTTTCAGTTTATTTTATTTATGATAGTCACACAGAGAGAGAGAGAGATAGAGGCAGAGACATAGGCAGAGGGAGAAGTAGGCTCCATGCACCAGGAGCCCGACGTGTGATTCGATCCCGGGTCTCCAGGATCGTGCCCTGGGCCAAAGGCAGGGGCCAAACCGCTGCGCCACCCAGGGATCCCGCAAAATATTTTTTATTTCTGCTTTCCACTTGTGAGAATTTAACAAACACTTCATCAAGTTATCCTGACCATTTGTAGGATACTTTTAGAAAATATTATTTTTTCTAATACTTTAGAAAATACCACTTCTTCCTTTTAATAATATGTTTGTTATTAATGTTATTAGCTGTGTGTGTGTTTTACAGTTTCAGGATACATTCTCAACATGCTCTTATTATAGAAATAAATAGTTTTAAAAATCAGAATGATATAATGCTTCTAGATCTTAGTTTTGCATTTACTCATTTTGTAACATTTGGCAAGTTACTTAACCTCTCTACACTTCTATAAAGTGGAGAAAATATTATCCACCTGATAGCATACATTCATGTGTGCTTATTAGAACAATGCCCAGAGTGTATTAAACTCTCCCTAACCAAATTAGTATCTTCTACATTTAATTCATCCAGTGACAAAAGCCAATCTGGGGTCGGCTGATCTCCTTATGATTACAAGATGATATTTGATATGACAATGATGATGATGATGTTGATACCTTCTGGCTTCTGCTTCAATAAAACCAATAGATCCTCATCAAAGTATTTTCACAACTTATATTCAGATGAATCTTAAAAGACAGAAAACTTCTCTCCCTGTGATTCAATGGATTTGAAGATGTAGAAGCAATGAATGGATTAAAAACAGCTTAAGTCCTTTAGCAACACTGCATTGCTGAGTTACCCATACTCATAGCAATGGTACAAAATTTATATATTGAATATGTGGGCGAGTCAGGGAATACGTCATGGAGGTAACCCAGGAGAAGAATCATAACAATTAAGTAACGAGGTAGTAAGGAGGTAGCCAGTTATAGAAGAGAATGGGGTAAGGGTATGCTAAGTAGAGTAAAAACCTATCACAAAATCAGGGCAAGAGAAAGGATGAAGCTTTCTGCAAACTTACGGTACTATGTGAGAGTAGGTATCCCTTTGGCGATGATGTTGAACTTGGAAAAGAGAGTTAATGGGTGTCAGATCATGAAGGGTCTAGTAGTGTGGTGAAAATCTTAGATTTTGTCTTGAAAAGAGTTAATAGTTACTAAATGATTTAAAGTAAGGGATTCTTCATCAGGTTTGCCTTTTAGGAATATCACTATAAAAGAAGTTTGGCGTATGTAAGACTAGAGACACATCATTTAGGGGATAGTTACAGGAATGCAGGTAATAAATGAAAAGGGCCTGAACTACACCTGCTGGCCAACTAAATGCTGAGAACAATAAAGGTTTATAGTCTAGAAATAATTTTAAATTGATAACTATGTGGACTGTTGAAATGAGCACGATCTTAAATTAATATCAAGACATACTATTTATAGTTTCCATAACTTATAGTATTTTAAAATGAACAGTAAAAAAAGTCATATTGTAAAAGTGAATATCTAGGGGGGAAATGGTTCCTCACTGGGGCAAATTTGGTTGGAAGGCTATATATTATCTTTTCAAGCTAGGTTTTGCCCTTGCACTACAGTTTTCTGTCAAATTGCCATTTTCCGTTAAAACTGTTATGAGTCTTTTCTAACCTGTGCTTGCAAACATAAAGAAGGGCTCATTTGCTGGCTCTAGATGCCCCAGAAGGGTTAACAAAGCCATGTATTGAAGGCTTATAGTGCTTTTGGAGGTACCTTTGCCAAAATGGTTGGTTGTGAAATGCCTCTCCAGATTATATATGGTCACAACAACCACTAAAATGTGAAAGAACAACCAGCCATTCACATTCCATCCAGAGTCCAGAACTGCTGGCCCCAGAACTACAGATGCTGAAACTGTCATGATTGCCAAACCGAAATTGAGATGGATGCAGCCATCACGTTGCCAGGGTTATTCTTGAGCCCTGAGAGCTTGTCAGGGCCTCCAACCTGCATCTAGGCTGGAGAGCGGAACAGAAAAGGACTGACAAAAAAGGACCAGGAGCTTTGGTGTCGACAGCTTCCTTCAGCACCCGGAACTGTCCTCTCACAGAAAGCACATCACAGAATGATTACCTCTCACCACTAATTAGTGACTCTAATAGTTCAACAAAGTAATTTGTAACACTATTTATAGGGAATTTATGGATATTTCATGAGCATAATCCCTTTGGAATACAGTTTTCTTAGTGGAGGAGACATTCTCCTAACCTTTCTAAAGCCGTGTGCAAAAATTTGTAGATACATGGGAAATGTTTCAGCAGCCACCCTTATGCTCTTGTCCTCTTAGAAGACTAGTGAGGTCCTTCTTCTTTAAAAGCTACACTTGTTTTTTTATTAAAGAAAAAAATGAAGGAAAATATTATAGACCCAGATTTGCTGGAATTATCCTTGCTTTTTGGTCAGATTGGCCAAAGAGGAAAACTTTAGAGGCTTTTTTTTTTTTTTTTTTTTTTCTGGGACTGATAAGGGCAAATTCCAGAATATCAGAAAGATTTAAAGATAAATTAAAAAACAATAAGTGTGTTATTTAGGCAATATATACAAAAGGAAGGGAAGACATTCTGATCTATTATATAACCAGTATCCTGAAATCTGTATTGAAAACTTAGATTTAGAAGATTTAGAGTTATTAGGTATTTATTGCACATCAGACTTGGTAGATACATACATAATTTATTTCTCCCTGTTACCCATTTCCATATTTTTGATGAAGACACAGAGAGACTGAATAAATAACCCATGGTTGTGCAGCTACAAATATGAAGACTAAGATTCAATGCCAGGTCCATCAGATGCCTTGGTATACTTATGGAGAATGTATTCAGTAATGACTATTGGAGCACGTAATATTACAAGACACTGGGTACCTACAGCAGTTTAAAAAGAGATGGAGATAACACATAGCTGTATTCGATGTCAATCTTGCTTTTGGAGCAAGACATGCATCTAAACAGATAGTTTGTCAGATTGCAGGTGTCATTAAAATTTTTTTAAAAGGTCAGATGAAAAGCTCCAGACATTCAGAAGAGGGAAATGTGACATTGGAATGGAGGGCAATTGAACTCTTCCCTAAGGTAGGTGAGCTCATGAAAATGTGAGTATCTGAAAGAAGGATATTCAAAGTAGAAAGATGACCCGTATTCAAAATTTCACATCTGGGAAATAGTATGGCACATGGCAAATGAAATTAGTTAGATTTGACCAGAGGTGAAAGTGCATGGTGAACAGAAATGAGGTATAAAACCAATAAGACTACATTGTGAAGAGACTTTAGAGTCAAGGAAGGAAGTCTAGATTTTCTTGCCTGGCCATCATGGCATTGCAGATTTTTGAGTGCTACAATCACTCTTCTGTCGTGGGGCAGGAACTGAAAAGAGGAAGAAGTTTTCTAAGATGAGCTTAGGAAGCTATTACCCAGGCATGCTCTAGCAAAAGCCTGGGCTAAATGAACCATAAAGTAATGTTGTCAGGTGGCCGAGCTGTTGCATATGCATAATTGACATGAGTAGGCAATTGAATTATAAGTGAAAAGAATAGAGTGTAAAGATGATTTCAGGATACCTATCTAGATATGATTAAGATAGGACTTCCATGTTACAGGAAGCATCATTCAGATCATTCTTACTCTATTTGATACCGTGGAAAGAAGAACAGATTTGAAATGGAAGGTGATAACCATAGTGTAGGATTATAGGATTATAACATTTAGACTTGGTTATACTCTGGCGTCTCTTCAGATCGCATAAATCTTTCGCCTTTTACATTTAGACTTGGTTGAGTCCTTTATGGATGGCATTGCCTAGAATACATTACAAAGTGTGTAGAAATTTACTTTATTTTACTTTTACTGTTCTATTTTTTCAAATTGTTATTTAAATTCTAGTAACATAATGTAATATTAGTTTCAGGAATAGAATTTAGTGATTCATCATGTACAAGTAACACTTACTGCTCATCATAACAAGTGCCCTTCTTAATACCCATCACCCATTTAGTCCATTTCCCACCCACCTCCATCAACCCTTAGTTTGTTCTCTATTGTTAAGAGTCTCTTATGGTTTGTATCCCTCTCTCTCTCTTTTTCCTCTCCTTTCCCTATACTCATCAGTTTTGTTGCTTAGGTTCCACAAATGAGTGAGATCATATGGTATTTATCTTTCTCTGACTGACTTATTTTGCTTAGCATAATACACTCTAGCTCTATCCACATTTTTGTGAGTGGCAAGATTTTATTCTTTTTGATGGCTGGGGAGTATTCCATTATGGAATATATATATATATATATATCCATATATATACCACATCTTCTCTATCCACCCATCAGTCAATGGACACTTGGGCCCTTTCTATAATTTGGCTATTGTTTATAATGCTGCTATAAATATCGGGGTACCTGTACCTCTCTGAATATTATTTTGTATCCTTTGGGTAAAGACCTAGTAGTACAATTGCTGGGTCTTAGAGTAGTTCTATTTTTAACATTTTGAGGAACCTCCATATTGCTTTCCAGAGTGGCTGCACCAGTTTGCATTCCCACCAAAAATGTAAGAGTTTTCTCCTTTCTCTCCATCCTTGCCAACATCTGTTGTTTCCTGTATGTTAATTTTAGCCATTCTGACAGGTGCAAGGTAGTATCTCATCATGGTTTTGATTTTTATTTCCCTGATGATGAGTGATGTTGGTTTATTTTTCATGTTGCTTTATTTTTGATTAGCTATTAAAATAATGACTATGGACAGCAGTATTCAGATGGTTGAGCAACAGATTGAGAAACATAAATTTGTGTATGGAAAAACTTCAAGGAAAAGGAACTCACAATTAGGTAGAAATTTCTGAACATGAATCATAGGGTTTGTATGAGAATCACTTGATACAATATGTGTGAGTACTTTGTAAACTCCATGTAATAAAAATGGTACGGTTGGTGCAGCCTGGGTGGCTTGGTGGTTTAGCGCTGCCTTCAGCCAAGGGTGTGATCCTGGAGACCAGGGATCAAGTCCCATGTCAAGCTCCCTACATGGAGCCTGCTTCTCCCTCTGCCTGTGTCTCTGCCTCTCTGTCTCTTTCTCTCTGTGTGTGTGTGTCTTTCATGAATAAATAAATAAAATCTTTTAAAAAAATGGTACGGTTGTTCAACAAATACTTATTAAGTGATTTTATGGATCAAATCTTGCGTGGGGTGCTAAAACTAAAAAATAAGTAAGAAATGGTCATTCACATATCACGTTCATTTTTCCTACATTTTTCCACAGACTTACTGTTTCGCGACTGTCTTCAAACTATGGAAGTATTAATTCTAATGTTGTTTCATTTGACCTGAATACTATGGGGCCAGCACATCTGTTATATATTCTTAAATCTCTATTTTGAAAGAGTCACAACTAGACATGAAAAGATAAGCATTTGGATGAAGACTGGAGTTTAATCATACTTTCTTGGTGTATGGTCTTCGGCAAATTCCTTATCAGTTTAATTTTCAGTTCCTTTCTATGTAAAATGGAGATTAGAACACTTATAAGGGTTTGGAAAAATAATTGAGATAATCTGTCTAAGACAGGCAGCCTACTGCCAGACACAACCAATTAATACATATTAGCCACGCTGTATAGTTAAATCACTAATAGAGCTTCAATTCCTCTCCCCTCTGTCCTCTTTTTCCTATCCTTTTCCTCTCCCATCTTCTTCCTATTTCTTCTCCGCACTGCAGAAGCCTGGGGTCTATGCCAACCAGAAAGCAGAGTGACTACCACCCACATATCACAAGAATTTCCTGATCTGTCCCGGCAAGAGCTTCCCTGCCAATTGCATTAATTCCCCTGCTATAACTATCTCAAGGCCACAGCTTACTGGATATCTGAAGATGAAAAGGTATAAAGTTGGAAACATACTTATTCGCCAAATGATAGTTTTAAAATGATGGGAGTCACCCTTTGAGTATGGGGGCATTTGGAGGTGGATGGGGAGGTATTGTAGGTTTTCATGTTCTGGGATGGGTCACAGGAAATTTATGTTATCTATAGATTATTTTTTTTGAAACCATTTTTAGGAGGTATATTCCTTAATTCTTTTCAAATCAATTTGTATGCAGAATTCCCATCTATATGAAAGAATTTTTGAGGGCCTCTTTTGAATTGACGCTTCAACTTGCCCCTGAGGAGCCTTTGATATAGGACATAGATTCATTTCCTTGTGTTTCAGAGAATGGGGTAACAGAGCAGGAAAAGATGCCCTTCAATTTGATAGAAAGGCACTACATGAATCTCTGCTAAATTCTAAAAAGTCAATTGAGAGCTGTGTCAACCTGTTCTCTGTGTTACATCCATGTGGGGAAGTCTACAAACATTCATGTGGACAGTAAGTGGGGGTCAAGTGCAATCGGTACACCCTGCTGTTGGCAAGAGCTCAGCATAGCAGATGTTCCTTTGTTCAAAGATGGGCAAACAGGAAAAAAATCAACATGACGTCTATAAAAATTCTACACCATAAGGAACAGGAGAGTATTACCCTGAAAAAGAATTGGTTGAAAAGCTTACTTCTAAAAACTGTTTTCTAAGGCAAACATGGTCTGCCATGTTCATAATAAGACATAAGAAAATGTGGCCATTGCTTAAGTAATAATAGTAATAATAATAATAGCAATAGCTAACATTTGCATAGTAGTTACTATATACCAGAGACTTTATATAAAATATTTTATATAGATAAAGGGGTATAACAGTATACTTATGATGTGCACTAAGTAATGTATAGAATTATTGAATCATTCATTATATTGTACACTGAAACTGTACATTAATGATACTCCAATTAAAAAGTATATGGTAACAAAGCAAAAATCAACAAAGAAATATATATATATATAAAAACATATCATTAGTCTAGAGCTTGATGTTTTTTGAAAACTCAAAGGCACTAATGTAATCAGGGCTCAGATAGACAGGACCCTGCAGGGCCCCACAAGCTGCACTTGTCTTCCCTTTCTGTCATGACCCAAACCCACCCCCAAAATAAACCATCACTATCCAACAGTATAAATTAGCCTCACCTGTTTTTGCTTAGTTATCATCTTTATGAAATGCATATCTAATTTTTTTGACATTTTTTCCCTATGGCATTATCTGTTGTATGGATTTGTATGAATCCTTTATGCATACTGGATACAAATTTTTTTTGGTTGATATATGTGTGGTGAGTATCTTTTCTTACTCTGTGGGGTGCTTTTTCATGCTCTTACTGGCTACTTTTGATGAACCTACTCTTTAAGTCTTGGTATACTTGATTTAATCTTTTGGTTTTTTTGGTTGCACTGTGTGTGTTTAAAAAATCTTTGTTGACTCCAAGTCATAAAGATATCCTCCTATGTGTTATTTTAAAAACTTTATTGCTTTACCTTTCCCATTTAGAACGATATATTTGGAATTGTTTTGTGCTTATGGTGTTAGATGTGTATGAATCAGGCTATATTCCTCCCTCCTCCTTCCATATGGTTATCCAAGTAGCCCAGTCATTTGTTGAAAAGATCAAGATTTCTGTACACGACTTCACCCTTGCCTTTGTAATAGGGCAATGGGGAATGTAAGTATGAATCTGTTTCTGGACTTTATTTTATTCCATTGGTCAGTGTGTCTTTGCACGACTTCACTCTTGCCTTTGTAATAGGGCAATGGGGAATGTAAGCATGAATCTGTTTCTGGACTTTATTTTATTCCATTGGTCAGTGTGTCTATGCATTGTTTGAACTACTTCACAGGTTTAAGAAGCTTAATCCCTGCAACATCACAGTAAATAAGTACCACTTAGTACCCTTATAGTACCCTCATATTATAGTTGAGAAAACTAGGGAATCAAGATGTTAGGTTACTCTACAAAAGTCATTGCTTAGTCAATGGCAAATCCATTACATTAGCTCTGATAAAATAAAACAAAACAAGTGGAGATGTGGATTGAGATGAAAAGAGATTATATTTGAGAAATGATTTCAAGGAAACCAAAACACAATAGCAGAAGTAATTCACACACTATGAGCTGTGAAGTATGGAATTAACAGGACAGTAAACTCATTCTTTCAACTGCTCATGAATCTATATTATTTTGCTATCTCTGTACTTTATCCCTATCTTTTGAAATCACAATTCATCCACAAGAATCATTGCCATGGAGAAATGAGAATGGTCCATACCATCCTCCTCAACACAGAGGTCAAATAAGATAATAAATACCAAAAGACAACTATAGATAGCAAGATAAGTTTTAATGCATTTAGAATAGAGGCTGAAGCCAGATTTTTAGTTTTTAGGAGTTTATGGAAAATGAGAAAGTGAAGACACTTAAGAAGATTGGCTATGACTAGCATGAAGGAGACTATAGCATTTAGATGTAGAGGCAGATTGAGAAAGAGTATGTTCTTTTATTATTTTGTGTTTTGTTCCTAAATATTTGGACAGGAAAGACAGTAATACACAAAAATATGAAGCTATAGGGGATATGTTTGTCTGCAAATTCTATCTAGCTACTTTATGTGCTTGTGCCACCTGGGCAATATAGAAACAAACTAAGTCATAGGTCGCTTACATTTTCTACATTTAAAAGAGACAGTCTTTAATGAGAAAAAGAAAACAGAAATTAGTTTCTGAATTATTTAGAAATATCACAGGAGATGAAAACTGCTTAGTAGTTTCCACTGTGTAGATAATGCATCATGATCAATAAATAAATGCTAACCTTACCTTAAGAGCAAATATAGGAATGTATTATTAAAGAGGAATAAAATTGGTTGGCTTCATTATTCCTGCAAATTTAATGGTATGTGAATGGCTTAGAAGCCATACTTAAATTTTAATACAACCCATTCTAATTGGGCCAAAGACGAATCAAAAAGAAATTTTATATGTAGTTGCTCTTCAGAGACTTTATTACTTTTATTTTTTTTTATTTTTTTTTTATTTTTTATTTTTATTTTTTATATTTTATTGGTGTTCAATTTACTAACATACAGAATAACACCCAGTGCCCGTCACCCATTCACTCCCACCCCCCGCCCTCCTCCCCTTCTACCACCCCTAGTTCGTTTCCCAGAGTTAGCAGTCTTTACGTTCTGTCTCCCTTTCTGATATTTCCCACACATTTCTTCTCCCTTCCCTTATTTTCCCTTTCACTATTATTTATATTCCCCAAATGAATGAGAACATATAATGTTTGTCCTTCTCCGACTGACTTACTTCACTCAGCATAATACCCTCCAGTTCCATCCACGTTGAAGCAAATGGTGGGTATTTGTCATTTCTAATAGCTGAGTAATATTCCATTGTATACATAAACCACATCTTCTTTATCCATTCATCTTTCGTTGGACACCGAGGCTCCTTCCACAGTTTGGCTATCGTGGCCATTGCTGCTAGAAACATCGGGGTGCAGGTGTCCTGGCGTTTCATTGCATTTGTATCTTTGGGGTAAATCCCCAACAGTGCAATTGCTGGGTCGTAGGGCAGGTCTATTTTTAACTGTTTGAGGAACCTCCACACAGTTTTCCAGAGTGGCTGCACCAGTTCACATTCCCACCAACAGTGTAAGAGGGTTCCCTTTTCTCCGCATCCTCTCCAACATTTGTGGTTTCCTGCCTTGTTAATTTTCCCCATTCTCACTGGTGTGAGGTGGTATCTCATTGTAGTTTTGATTTGTATTTCCCTGATGGCAAGTGATGCAGAGCATTTTCTCATATGCATGTTGGCCATGTCTATGTCTTCCTCTGTGAGATTTCTGTTCATGTCTTTTGCCCATTTCATGATTGGATTGTTTGTTTCTTTGGTGTTGAGTTTAATAAGTTCTTTATAGATCTTGGAAACTAGCCCTTTATCTGATATGTCATTTGCAAATATCTTCTCCCATTCTGTAGGTTGTCTTTGAGTTTTGTTGACTGTATCCTTTGCTGTGCAAAAGCTTCTTATCTTGATGAAGTCCCAATAGTTCATTTTTGCTTTTGTTTCTTTTGCCTTCATGGATATATCTTGCAAGAAGTTACTATGGCCGAGTTCAAAAAGGGTGTTGCCTGTGTTCTTCTCTAGGATTTTGATGGAATCTTGTCTCACATTTAGATCTTTCATCCATTTTGAGTTTATCTTTGTGTATGGTGAAAGAGAGTGGTCTAGTTTCATTCTTCTGCATGTGGATGTCCAATTTTCCCAGCACCATTTATTGAAGAGACTGTCTTTCTTCCAATGGATAGTCTTTCCTCCTTTATTGAATATTAGTTGCCCATAAAGTTCAGGGTCCACTTCTGGATTCTCTATTCTGTTCCACTGATCTATGTGTCTGTTTTTGTGCCAGTACCACACTGTCTTGATGACCACAGCTTTGTAGTACAACCTGAAATCTGGCATTGTGATGCCCCCAGATATGGTTTTCTTTTTTAAAATTCCCCTGGCTATTCGGGGTCTTTTCTGATTCCACACAAATCTTAAAATAATTTGTTCTAACTCTCTGAAGAAAGTCCATGGTATTTTGATAGGGATTGCATTAAACGTGTATATTGCCCTGGGTAACATTGACATTTTTACAATATTAATTCTGCCAATCCATGAGCATGGAATATTTTTCCATCTCTTTGTGTCTTCCTCAATTTCTTTCAGAAGTGTTCTATAGTTTTGAGGGTATAGATCCTTTACATCTTTGGTGAGGTTTATTCCTAGGTATCTTATGCTTTTGGGTGCAATTGTAAATGGGATTGACTCCTTAATTTCTCTTTCTTCAGTCTCATTGTTAGTGTATAGAAATGCCACTGACTTCTGGGCATTGATTTTGTATCCTGCCACGCTACCGAATTGCTGTATGAGTTCTAGCAATCTTGGGGTGGAGACTTTTGGGTTTTCTATGTAGAGTATCATGTCATCGGCGAAGAGGGAGAGTTTGACTTCTTCTTTGCCAATTTGAATGCCTTTAATGTCTTTTTGTTGTCTGATTGCTGAGGCTAGGACTTCCAGTACTATGTTGAATAGCAGTGGTGAGAGTGGACATCCCTGTCTTGTTCCTGATCTTAGGGGAAAGGCTCCCAGTGCTTCCCCATTGAGAATGATATTTGCTGTGGGCTTTTCATAGATAGCTTTTAAGATGTCAAGGAATGTTCCCTCTATCCCTACACTCTGAAGAGTTTTGATCAGGAATGGATGCTGTATTTTGTCAAATGCTTTCTCTGCATCCAATGAGAGGATCATATGGTTCTTGGTTTTTCTCTTGCTGATATGATGAATCACATTGATTGTTTTACGGGTGTTGAACCAGCCTTGTGTCCCAGGGATAAATCCTACTTGGTCATGGTGAATAATTTTCTTAATGAACTGTTGGATCCTATTGGCCAGTATCTTGTTGAGAATTTTTGCATCCATGTTCATCAGGGATATTGGTCTGTAATTCTCCTTTTTGGCGGGGTCTTTGTCTGGCTTTGGAATTAAGGTGATGCTGGCCTCATAGAACGAATTTGGAAGTACTCCATCTCTTTCTATCTTTCCAAACAGCTTTAGGAGAATAGGTATGATTTCTTCTTTAAACGTTTGATAAAATTCTCCTGGGAAGCCATCTGGCCCTGGACTCTTGTGTCTTGGGAGGTTTTTGATGACTGCTTCAATTTCCTCCCTGGTTATTGGCCTGTTCAGGTTTTCTATTTCTTCCTGTTCCAGTTTTGGTAGTTTGTGGCTTTCCAGGAATGCGTCCATTTCTTCTAGATTGCCTAATTTATTGGCGTATAGCTGTTCATAATATGTTTTTAAAATCGTTTGTATTTCCTTGGTGTTGGTAGTGATCTCTCCTTTCTCATTCATGATTTTATTAATTTGAGTCTTCTCTCTCTTCTTTTTAATAAGGCTGGCTAATGGTTTATCTATCTTATTATTTCTTCCAAAGAACCAACTCCTGGTTCTGTTGATCTGTTCCACAGTTCTTCTGGTCTCGATTTCGTTGAGTTCTGCTCGAATCTTTATTAACTCCCTTCTTCTCTTGGGTGTAGGATCTATTTGCTGTTTTTTCTCTAGCTCCTTTATGTGTAAGGTTAGCTTTTGTATTTGAGTTCTTTCCAGTTTTTGAATGGATGCTTGTATTGCGATGTATTTCCCCCTTAGGACTGCTTTTGCTGCATCCCAAAGATTTTGAACGGTTATATCTTCATTCTCATTAGTTTCCACGAATCTTTTTAATTCTTCCTTAATTTCCTGGTTGACCCTTTCCTCTTTTAGCTCGATGGTCCTTAACCTCCACGTGTTTGAGGTCCTTCCAAACTTCTTGTTGTGATTTAGTTCTAATTTCAAGGCATTATGGTCTGAGAATATGCAGGGGACGATCCCAATCTTTTGGTATCAGTTCAGACACGATTTGTGACCCAGTATGTGGTCTATTCTGGAGAAAGTTCCATGTGCACTTGAGAAGAATGTGTATTCAGTTGAGTTTGGATGTAAAGTTCTGTAGATATCTGTGAAATCCATCTGGTCCAGTGTATCATTTAAAGCTCTCGTTTCTTTGGAGATGTTGTGCTTAGAAGACCTATCGAGTATAGAAAGAGCTAGATTGAAGTCACCAAGTGTAAGTGTATTATTATCTAAGTATGTATTAACTTTGGTTATTAATTGGTTTAAATATTTGGCAGCTCCCACATTCGGGGCATATATATTGAGGATTGTTAAGTCCTCTTGTTGGATAGATCCTTTAAGTATCATATACTGTCCCTTTTCATCTCTCACTACAGTCTTTGGGACACACTTTAATTTCTCTGATATAAGGATGGCTACCCCTGCTTTCTTTTGAGGACCATTTGAATGGTCCATGGTTCTCCAACCTTTTATTTTCAGGCTGTAGGTGTCCTTATGTCTAAAATGAGTCTCTTGGAGACAGTAAATAGATGGATCTTGCTTTTTTATCCAGTCTGAAACCCTGCACCTTCTGATGGGGTCATTAAGCCCATTCACGTTCAGAGTTACTATTGAAAGATAGGAATTTAGTGTCATCATGATACCTATTCAGTCCCTGTTTTTGTGGATTATTCCCTTGCACTTCCTCTTTCTTTTACAGGGTCCCCCTTAATATTTCTGGCAGAGCTGGCTTGGTGGTCACATATTCTTTCAGTTTCTGCCTATCTTGGAAGCTCTTTATCTCTCCTTCTATTCTGAATGAGAGCCTTGCTGGATAAAGTATTCTTGGTCGCAGGTTCTTCTCATTTAGGACCCTGACTACATCCTGCTGGCACTTTCTCGCCTGCCAGGTCTCTGTGGAGAGGTCTGCTCTTGTCCTAATGCTTCTCCCCATAAAAGTGAGGGATTTCTTGTCTCTTGCTGCTTTAAGGATCTTCTCTTTATCTTTGGAATTTGCAAGCTTCACTATTAAATGTTGAGGTGTTGATGATTTTTATGGATTTTAGGAGGAATCTCTCTATCTCCTGGATCTGAATGCCTGTTTCTCTTCCCAAGTTAGGGAAGTTCTCAGCTATGATTTGTTCAAATACACTTTCTGGTCCTCTGTCCCTTTCGGCGCCCTCGGGAACCCCAATTAAACGTGGATTTTTCCTTCTGAGGCTGTCATTTATTTCCCTTAACCTATCTTCATGGTCATTTAATTGTCTTTCTCTTTTTTCCTCAGTTTCCATCCTTGCCATCCACTTGTCTTCTATGTCACTCACTCATTCTTCTACCTCGTTAAACCTCGTCGTTAGGACCTCTAGTTTGGATTGCATCTCATTTAATTGATTTTTAATTTCGGCCTGATTAGATCTAAATCTGCAGTCATGAAGTCTCTTGAATCCTTTATGCTTTTTTCTAGAGCCACCAGTAGCTTTATAATTGTGCTTCTGAATTGGCTTTCTGACATTGTATTCGAAATTTTGTAACTCTGTGGGAGAGAGGACTGTTTCTCTCTCTGTGAGATCTGTGGGAGATTCTTTGTTTTGAGGTGAGTTTTTCCTTCTAGTCAGTTTGCTCAGTGCAGAGTGGCCAACAACATGTTGTACTGGAAAAAGGAGGAAAACAGAAAAAACAAAGTAAAAAAGAATAAAAAAGGGGGTGGGGAAACAACAGAAACAAACAGGAAAGAAAGAACAAAGGGAGTATCCTCTGATTCTATATACTGTAAATCCCTCGACTTCCCCTGGAACTTTCCAGTGGTGCTTGGTCAATAACTTGCTTTTCCCCTGACCTTCCAACTGGCCTTCTGGGGGAGGGGCCTGCTGTGCTGATTCTCAGGTGTGTGCACCTGGGGGAGCTGCCCAGCCCTCTGCCAGGTCTACAGTTCAGTGGGATTCTTTATCCTGTGAGGCCCCTGCTCAGGCCCAGGTACAGGGTGACACCAGGAGGGACAACCACAGTGGCGGCGGCCAGCTGTCCAGACCTGGAGTCAGCTCCCACAGTAACTACTGCAGCTCCTAGAGCACACGGGACTGGGTGCTCCGGGGTAGGGGCACGATCTGCACAGCTCTGGGCCTGGCTGCAGGAGTGACCCGGCTGTCCTGTGTCCTCCCAGCCTCTGCCTGTCCTGGGGGAGCCCCGGATCCTCGGCTGTGTCCCCTGGTGCCCTGGGCTCCGGGCCTGCAACACTGTGAATGGACCTAAAGTACCATGTTGTGTAATTTAAAAGCATCAGAGTCAATTTTGTGTAAAGTTAACTTATCCTTTATTACAATAAAACTCTATAAGCCATTATACAGGTTAAAGGTTAAAGAAAAACTCAAAATATAGAAACAGTGAAATAACAGGTGAGGGCAAGCCCCTGTTGGGCTGCAGCCATCACGAGCCCCGCGGTGGGAGCTGGGGCGGGCTCCCGAGGTGGTCAGGGGGCTGCTAACGGGTCAAAGCAGGTTGTTCCAGAGGGAGGTTGCAGGTCTGGCCCTCTGGGGACCCCGATTGCAGGCACCAGGGCCTACTCCTCCGGGGTGGCCATGGGAGCAGGGGGCTCCTCCTCATCGGGGCAGGGAACCATAGGTTCGAACAGCACGTGCACCACCTTCACCTCAGGAACCAGCATCTCTGCCTTGACCAAGTCCTCATCTCCAGCAGCCACTATCCCTTCAGACCCTGAACCTTCCCCAGGCTCCACAGTGGGAGCTGGGGCGGGCTCTTCGGGTGGCTCAACGGGTTGCTCCATCCCCGAGGCCAGTTGCTCCATCGAGTTAGGTGGCTGGGGCACATCCACGACCTCGAGAGCAGGGGGTGGCGCCTGCTCCTCCTCCAGGGCTCCCAGGGGTGCAGGGGACTCCTGCAGGGCAGCAGTGACCACTATCTGCAGGGGCTTTGCCTCCCCAGCAGGCGGCTCATCGCAGGCCAAGCCCTCAGCCCCAGCAGCCAGGCCCCACGGGGCAGCAGGCCCCACGGTCGGAGCTGGGGTGCGCTGCAGAGTGGGTTCAGGGTGTTTTCCTCGGGCCAAAGCTGTAGATCCAAGAAGACAAAGTATCACCACCAGGACGGACTGTCCACGTCCCTCCCAAATCAAGGCCACTCTTCCCACCACTCCCCGTGTGTGAGGGCAAGAGCCCTGGGAGGTGTCCCCAGGCTGCAGCCCGTGGGGTGGGGTGTGAGCCCACCCCTGCTCCCGGCCCAGCTGCACGGAGGCTGCATCCGCGGGCCCCCCCTGTCCCCAGCTCGGCCACCCCCAGTCCTCCTCACCCCCAGCCTCTCGCTCCGCTGCATGGAGGCGTCTGAATTGCCTCAGGTGACGCAGGGCCCGGAGATGCGCATCTGTGCCCGGCATGTGCTGTCTTAGTATTTGGAGGAGTTTTATAAGGGAGGGAAATTCTGGGAACTGATGAAAGTCGTCCCCATAATAATTCAACCATATTTCCATCATGAAGGAGATGGCCCTGGGGAGGGACAGGCGGGCACAGGCGTCAGAAGACAGGGCTCCGTCACATGCAGGTGTCCCGGGGAAGCCCTGCAGGACCCGGGGCCTGGCTTCCCGCGCGGGGTGTCGGAGGCCAGTCCTGCTCCTCGTCCCCCTGCCACCTGGCGGTCCTGCCTGCCACAGGCCTGCTCCCTGAGGAGGGGCTGGGATGCAGCCTCTGTGCGGGGAGCCCAGGCCCAGCGGGGTGACCATCACCATCTCTCCTGGAGAAGCGGGGCTCCCTCCTCAGCCTGGTCCCTGCCCACCTGCCCCTTGAGTCCACTGGCAGGCATCAGGGGACGGGGGGCGTCTGGCCTGTCATTGCCCTCACTGCACACACTGTCGCTCTGGGAAGCTCCAAGGCAGGAGGGCTCGGGCTCTGTGTCCTGCCAGGCCTTGCCAGGAGCCGCCCAGGACCGCCACCTTCCCTCCTGTGGCTCTGGGCTGCCTCCCTCCCGAGGGGCCCCCGGGGGTGTCCTTCCACTGACTCTAATCTCCCATCTCCCACGGGGCGGGGGCCGCCTGGTCCGGGAGCCCTCACCGGCCCTCCTGAGCACCTGCTGTGCCCCCGGGTCCAGGTGCCACCAGATTGGGGAGTGCGATGCTCCCCACCCCCTCTGCTCTGGGTCCCAGGTGTGGGGCAGAGAGAGGGTTGGGGGGGATGGAGAAGGTCTCCCTGAGGGGTCCCAGTGCCTCCCACCAAGCCCGCACCCCATCCACCGCTCTCCTTCGCTCTTTTCCAGAAGGGGCGTTAGACCTTTTCCCTGTCACAGGAATTGCAGATGTGTGGGGTGAGGGGGCAGCCCCCCCACCGCCCCACAGCCCCTTCGCTGCCCTCCAGGAGAAGGAAGGCCCTCCTGCAGGAGCCGGAGTCACTCACAGTTTCCAGCACTGCAGGACCACATCGTTGTTACCCCACGCATCTGCGATGCACCCATACCTAGAGGAGGGCGGGGACATCCCATGAATCGTCCTGTGGATGCAACCTCATCATGGGGGCTGTCACCCTCTGACCCCGACTAGGCCGGAGCCCCGGGGGCCGTCAGCTCTGTGCGTGGGGCCACGGGCAGCTCCCGGAGAAGCGCCCGCACCTGCTGGGGCCTCCTGAAGGCTTGAGCATGAAAGGGTCCGGCCAGGCCCATGGCCCATATCCTAGTGGGCTTGGGGGGTCCCGGGGTTCCCCGGTCTGGCTGCCCCAGGACACAGACCCCCGATAGACTCTCAAACCTCCCTTTCAATGGGGAAACAGGCCGCTCAGGACCCTGGTGATGGGGGGGCGGGGAGGAGGCACAGGCCTGGTCACGGGGAGGAGGACGGCTGCTGAGCACAGGCACAGCCCCTCTGGCCGACCCGCCACAGGCCAGGCCCCGGGGCTGCCCTCCAGGACCCCGCTAGGCCCTGGGGGACCCTGCTCCAGGCGGGGGAGCAGCCCGAGGCCGGGAAGCTCACACCATCCCCAGCCTCCCCAGCAGCAGGTGGCCCAGCCCTGGGCTGCGGAGGGGCAGGTGCTCACTCGGTGAACAGCAGGTCCAGCACCTCGTCCGTGGTGGCGAATGTACGATAATCCTCTAAAAAGCTGAAGATGTAGATGACGTCCCTGCGCTGCAAGGCGAGCAGCAGTTGTCGGACTTTGTACTCCAGCAGCTCCGTCCGGGTGAGCTTGGTCAGGACGATCTGATGCCCCTTCCCGGCCGCGGCCCCTGCACCCTGAGGTGGGACAGAGGGGACGTGCAGCCTGCAGGGAGCCGCCAGGAGACCTGGGATCCCGCCCCGGCAGGCCCTGCGCTGGGGCCCTGTGGGCTTGAGGAGCTGGGGCTCCCTCTCCCGCTCAAGCTCCCTGCCTGTCTCTTACACAAACAGGACCAACTATGCAATAGAGAAACAATCTCAGAGGATAAATGTTCAAAATATTTGGATCAGTACAAGGACCTCCAGAGACACAGAGAGAGAGACCGAGAGAGGCAGCCGCACAGACAGAGGGAGAAGCAGCCCGTGCAGGGAGCCCAGGCGGGGCTCGATCCCGGGCCTTGGAGATCAGGCCTGGGGGAAGGCAGGCGCTAACCCCCGGGGGACCAGGCCTCCCCTGAGGGCTCTATTCTGATGTTCCCACACATCTGTGCGCAGGGACTCTGCATCTGGCCCAGGCAGGGGCAGGGCCATGGGGGCAGGTGTGGGGAGGAGGGGATCCAGACTCATGTGGGAGCAGGAGTGTCGGGGGGCCCAGGGGGTAGCAGGCTGGCTTCTGGGACCCGGGGCCCTTCCTGCCGCATCGGGGCCCGGGTGTCGGGGGGCCCAGCCCCTGCACTCACCCTGAGCCCGCGCTGGCCTCCATTAGCTGCGCAGGGCACCTCCCTGCTCCTGGAGGCGGTGGGGCAGACGACCCCTTCCTCCCGCTCGCGCCCCACGTCCCGGGTGGAGCTCTGTGGAGACAGTGCCCGGCAGCCAGGCAGGAGGCCTCAGCGCCAGGTCTGGCCCCCTCGGCTGGGCCGCACCCCCAGCTGCCTCCACCCAGACACCCCACAGTGCAGGCGGCACCCACCACCCCTGGAGAGAGGAAAGGGATGCGGCTGCAGGGCCTCGGGGTGACTCTGGGGCGGGTAGAGGACCTCAGGAACCCTGTTTCCCCCCTGCCCACCTCGACATCAGGGTGACCCTGAAGGGATCCCCGGGGAACCTGCCGCCCTGCAGCGTCCCCCAGCCTGGATGGGACCTGCCCACACATCCCTGGTTCCCTGAACCTGAGGAGGAAGGAATGGGGCTCGCAGGATGGTGGCACAGGGGGCCTGGCCTGGCCTGCGCTGTGTTACCTGACGGCGCCTCCTGATCACCGCCCTGATGCCTTGGTACCTATGCTGGAGCCACTGCCTACAGCATAGGAACAAGCCGCACCCCTGGGGTTCCTGGGAGCCAGAGCCCCCAGAGGTGGGCCGGCAGCAAGAGAACATCCTCCAGTAGCAGATGTCTCCAGCCAAGTGAGCCTGAGCTGGGGCTGCACTGGATGCGGGTGCCTGGTTACGGGGGTTCCGAGTTCTGTTGGGCTCTGTGACACGGCAGTGACCTCACTTCCTGGGACCCCCTCCCTGACCCACTCCTGGAGGAAGCTGCAGGGGCAGCGCTCGTGCTGCCGACGCCCCCCTCCCTGCAGGCGAAGGCCTGTGCACACAGGGACACAACCACACCCCTGTCCACAGGCCCCAGGGAAGGACTGTGTGCACCCAGGGCCCAACCTGAACACACGCCTGGGTTCAGACACGACTGTCCAGTCTTCCCCGGTTTGACCCTGGAGAAGCTGTTGTGCCCGTCGGGGATGGTCTGCATCTTGCCTGTGGGACAGGGGTATCCTAGCGGGTGCTTCTCCCAGACGTCCCCAGGCCACTGTGGCCTCATATCTATGACCTTGGAGGCGGGTGTCACCTGCAGGACATACCTCCACCCACACGTTCTTCCTTGGTGTGTACATGCGTCCAGGCCCACGAGGTCCTGTGTGCACAGGACTAACACACTAATGTTACCTATATGGCAGGGCTGTTTAGCTGTAAAATACTGCAAAAAACTACTTATTACAATGTCTGCTATTTATTGGTGTCACCAGTGATGTCAATGATAAGAGTCTTTTAAAAAGATACTTTTAAGATTATACTTTATTATACAGCTCTAAAGCCACACATGTTTTAAAATCCTAAATCCACATTGGGCCAGAACAGCTGGCTGATAAATAGATTACATTCCAAATATGTGTCAGTAGACACCATTAGCCAAATTGAAAAAAAAATAATAGAAAAAGAGAGGCACTTTCTAGGGACAGTGTCCTTTACATCTCAAGACTATGTCTTGTTTTTTACATGTGGTATCTTATAGTAGTTGGAATTTTTGGTATTTTAAATAAAGGGATTATTTTCCTCAAACACACACACACACACACACACACACACACGGGCACCGGTACCCTCATTCTGGAGGCCCAGAAGATGACAGTCCCCCCGGGGCAGGGATGGGCAATAGCTCCCCACGATCCTAGGCTCCTGAATCCAAGGCAAACCCTACAGAAGGTGTCGGGGTCTTGGCCTAGAAGGGGTGAGGCCGTCCTCATCCTGAACCCCTGCCTGTCGTGCGTTCCGGGCCCTTCCCTCGTTTCCCCTGGGTGAGCTGTGGACGGCGGTGCCCCCAGTGGGTCGCCCTGACCTGGGCCCTAGGAAACCTGCCGTCAGTCGCAGAACTGAACGTAGACAGGAGGCCCTGACTCTCCAGCCTGACCCCGACTGAACTGAAATCATGTGGTGTGTCCACGCACACTGACCGAGAAACAGAGACACGGACACACACGCAGACACATGTGCAGAACCAGGAAGTTGGCAGAGGAGAAGCAACATCATTGAAGATCATTAAATAAAAAAAGAAAGAAAGCTGAATCTCAAATGGAGAAAATGGAGCAATTAAAATAGAATCATGAAAAAATAATTCATCAAACCAAAAAGCAGAAAGAGGGATAAAGAGGCAGGAGCACATCGGTGACACAAAGCGGCAAGCCTCGAATGTGAGGATGATCGTGCCTCACGGACTCCACGGAACACAAGTCGAGCAACAAGCAGCACCTTCCAGCAAAGGCCTAAGTGGATTATTTTGTGTTGTTTTGATTTAAAGATTTTTATTTCTTTATTCATGAGAGTGACAGAGAGTGAGAGAGGCAGAGACATAGGCCGAGGGAGAAGCAGGCTCCATGCAGGGAGGCCGACGTGGGACTCGATCCCAGGGCCCCAGGATCAGGCCCTGGGCCGAAGGTGGATACTCAACCCCTGAGTCACTTGGGGGGTCTAGACTAAGCTAATTAAAATTTACAAGTGATTGTGAATACTCTGTTTGTAATGTGGTGAAATTTCTGTTTACTAAGAAAGAGAGGGCACCCTGGGTGGCTCAGCGGTTTAGTGCATCTTCACCTTACACCAAATACAAAAACTAACTCAAAATGGATTAAATCTAAATGCAGGACATAAACTAAAACCTCTTAGAAGAAAACATGCAGATAATCTTTTGACCTTGATTTTCGCATAGAATACTTCAATATGGCACAAAAAGTACTGGACTTCAGTGTTAAATGCTCTTGTTCTTCAAAGGACATAATAATGAAAATAAAAAAGTAATCCATATAATGGGATAAAATGTTTGTAAATCATATACCTAATGAGAAACTTATTTCCAGAATATATGAAAAGCACTGATAAGTCAATAATAAGTACAAAAAGCTCAATTTAAAAAAAATGGGCAAAGGATATATAAATAGACATTTCTCCAAGGAAGATCAGAAATTGCTGATAATTACTTGACAAGATACCCGACACATTTTCAATTTTCATTGTATCCATTACCAAAGCATCTAACCATACCGTGAAATAGACTCCTATATGTACCACACCGTACAGAACAGTGCCGCTTCCTAGATACTTAATGCAGTTGTTCCTCAGGACAATCCTATAAAATAGGTATCATGGTCCCCATTTTATAGATGAGGAAATTGAGGAAAAGGTACTTCATCAGAGTTTTACAAAGAGCAGGACGTAGAACTAGGATTTCATCTCAAACTTTTATTAAGTCCACAAGTCCAAAGATGACTTTTAGAGCTGTAAACTAAGTATTATATTAATGTTTTGGTCTATTCAGAGTTTTTCAACTACAAGGAATCTGAATTTATAAATTGTAAGTTTTCTAGAAATATTTGCTTTTTCTAAATGATCAGAATAATTAACAAAGTTTTATTCTTATATTTTCATAATCTCCTACATATGTAGGTTTATAGATCTACAACCTTTCTCATTATAATAAGGCTTCATTCAAATTTCTGTTCTCCTTCCTTTTTGGTGGATTAAGATTGATGAGATTTGGTGGATTAAGATTTCATTTAGAAATTAATCATTTTATTTTATTAATATTTTATATTTAGAAACATTTTAAATAAATATACTTAACAATGGATTTACTCTACTTTTTATTTTTATCCATTATTTTATTTCTGTTATTATTATTATAAGATGTTTTAAATAATTATGTTTTCTGAATTTCTGGGAAAAGTTTACATTATTTTTATTATTTCTATTCTATTCTATTTTATTTATTTATTTTTAGAGAGAGAGGGAGGGAGAGAGAGAGAGAGAGAGCAACCACAGGAGTTGAGAGGGAGGGGCAGAGGGAGAGAGAAAGAGAGAATTATAAGCAGGAACCACACCCAGTGTGATATGGGACTCCATCTCATGACCCTGAGACATGATCTGAGCCAAAATCAAGAGTAGAATGCTTAACCAACTGAGCCATCCAGGTGCCCCTAATATCTCTATTTTAAAAAGCTTTAGCAAAATTTTTCTAAGTGAATGAATGTGTACTATTCTCTTTTTTTGCCATTATTTTTCATTTATAGGGCAAGGTCAGTTCCCATCTGATGGATGTCAATAACCATAGCTGATGATGATACTTGGTAATACGCTTTGTTTGACTGCACAGTAGTAGAATCCTCTTTGCAGACTTGCGGCTGGCAAGACAATTGTTTCAACCTCCAGTTACCATTAGGCTCGTATCAATCATATTTCTTCTACAGGAAGGGTGGCATCTTTCACTTCATATTCTAGATTCTATATTGTCTCTGTGCAGGGGATGCAACATTATCCCTCTTTGGATGGAATACTAGTAGAAATCACCAGTCTCCTTTCATAAAGGATTGCACTGCACTGTACTGCATATCCCACAATATTCAATCAATTCATTATTAGTTCTATTTTCTCACTATTTTTTTCTGAAACTTAAAGATATTTAAATTGGCATATAAATCCAAAAAAGAACTCCACAGAATATTTTGTGAAAAAGACCTGGATACAGTGCTAGAGATGGTGTCGTCACAGTGCTTCTTCAGAGATACTTGGCACAGTGCAGCAAGAGTTAAATGAAAAATGAGAAACCATTTGAACGGTGACCACATTTAGAAATCTATCCTAAAGAAACCATTAAAGATATTCAGAATGTATATTTAGTATTATTTAGATCAGTAAGATAACAGCTGGAATTACATATTTAAAACAAAGGCATTTAAAAATAATTATGTGTTATATGTGTGATAAAGCATTAAATTCTACCCTTGAAAACAACATTACACTATGCCTTAACTAACAAGAATTAAAATAAAAATTTAAATGAACAAAAATAAAAATACAGGATAAAATAACACTGTTAGAGATTATAAGGAGTTCCCAAAAATCTTTTATTAGTGAAATTCATTAACATGAAAATACTCCAAAGTTAATGTTAAATGAAATAAGGGGTTAAAAACTGAAACAGAATATGTATATTGCAGAGAGATGAAAGATAGCGTTTTGAGGTGACTGTTATTATTCTCCTTATTTTTTCAAGATTTTCCAGGTTTTTTATGATATGTATAAATCACTTCTATCACCTAAAACTTATAATTAAATTATTGTAACAATAAGTTGGAATTAATTTTATTGGTTAATTTTTCTTCATTCTCTGAATTTATTCTGGATACATATTGATGAGCAATCAAAGTTCAGTGTACTCTTGTACATTGTTAACTGTAGACTTTATTTGTTCTCTCATCTTATATGGAAGGCAACAATACAAACTTACTATAATATAATACCACTACCAGTTTCTTTGTATATTATGGTTTGTGTAAATTAAATGAAATTAATTAAATATTAATTATATTAATTATTAAATATTAAATATTATTAAATATGAAAAAGAAGAAAAATCAGAGAAAATCTTTAGAAACAATGACAAAACAATAATAAAATGACAATAAATATTTATCAATAATTATCAAAAGACACAAGATGACAGGCACACCTGGGTAGTTTAGATCATTAAGGGTCTGACTTCATCTCAGATCAGGATCTTGGGGTCCTGGGATTGAGCTCCATGTTGAGCTCCCTGCTCAGCATGGAATCTGCTTTGGATTCTCCCTCCCTCTGCCCTTCCCACTCATGGTCTCTCTCTCTCTAAAAAAAAATAAATAGATATATATTTTCAAAAAGACATAGGGTGACAAAATGGATAAAAAACCAAACCCATCTAAATCCTGCCTATGAGACTTATTTTAGATCTAAAGACACATGCGTATTGAAGTGAGTGGTTAGAGAATCATCCATCATACAAATGGTTGTCATAAGAAAGTCAGAGTAGCAATATTTACATCAGGCAAACTAGACTTTATTTTATTAAGATTTATTTATTTATTTACTTATTTGAGAGCGAGCGAGAGAGAGAGTTGCAGGGAGAGTCAGCGGGAGGAGGAGGAAGAGAATCTCAAGCAGACTTCTTGCTGAGCACGGAGCCAGATATGGCTCCACCCCATGACTCATGAGATCATGGCCTGAGCTGAAACCAAGAGCCAGATGCTTAAATGGTTGAGTCATGCAGGCACCCCAGATAAACTAGACTTTATTTATTTATTTATTTTTAATTTTTTTATTTATTTCTGATAGTCACACAGAGAGAGAGAAAGAGAGAGAGAGAGAGGCAGAGACATAGGCAGAGGAAGAAGCAGGTACCATGCACCGGGAGCCTGACGTGGGATTTGATCCCGGGTCTCCAGGATCGCGCCCTGGGCCAAAGTCAGGGGCTAAACTGCTGCACCACCCAGGGATCCCTAAACTAGACTTTAAAACAAAGATAGTTACAAGTGACAAAGAAGGACACTATATAATAATAAAGGGGACGACACAAGAAGATATAACAACTATAAATATTTATGCACCCAACATAGGAGCATCCAAATACTTAAAACAGTTAATAACAAACATAAGGAAGTAATCAATAATAATACAATAATAGTAGGGGATTTTTATAAGCCATTTACAGCAATGGAACAGATGGATTTAACAGATATATTTAGAGCATTCCATCCTAAAACAGCAGAACACACATTTTATCAAGTACACATGGAACAGTCCCCAGAACAGGTCAGATATTAGCCTGTAAAATAAGCCTTAGCAAATTCAAGAAGATTAAAGTCATATCATGCATCTTTTCTGACCCCAGAAGTACAAAACTAGAAGTCAACTACATGAAAAACAAGATCTAGAAAGAGCACAAATATAATGAGACTAAATAATGTGTTATTAGACAATGAATGGGCCAACCAGGAAATAAAAGAAAAAATAAAATAGTACACAGAAACAAATGAACATGAACACACAATGCCTCAAAACTTCTGGGTTACAGCAAAAGTGGTTCTAAGAGGAAAGTTTACAGCAATACAGGCCTACCTCAGGAAGCAGGGAAAATCTCAAACACCAATATTATACCTAAAAGAACTAGAAAAAGAGCAATAAACAAGATCTAAAACCAGAAGAATAGATATAATAAAGATCAGACCAGAAATAAATACTATAGAAACTAAAAAAAAAACAAAATCAGGGAAGTTTCTCTTGTTTTGCGTACCAAAAACTCTAGTCATGCTTTGGATCCACAAAGAATTTGGACTTTCTGAAGCTTCTCTAGGAAAAAGATGTTTAAATCCAGCTCACCTAATGTTAAAGAAAAGATAATATTCATCTTTACTATTTATTTTGAAATGATTAGTTTTAATTTTGAAATATTCAGAAGAACATAATAGATACTTGAGTATTCACTATTAAGACAAAGCGAACTAAACATAGGCTTAGTTCTCTGTCTTACTTGTTTTGTTTTTCTCCTTCAGAAATAAATAATTGCAGTTATTACAAAGCCCATCCCTATTTCTTTTCTCTCCCTCCTAGAAATAACCACTCTTTTGAATTTTGATATTTGTGTGTATTATTCATATGTATTTGAAAAAAATCGGGCCCATAATAATGCATTCATATAGTGAAGTATTACATTCTTTTGCATTTTATTTGAATGACTGCATACCATACACAAATCTTTGCAATTTTTTCTTCCTCCATTATGTATTTTTTAGCTTTATTCATGTGAATATATGTAGACAATTATCTATGAAAATACTCCATTATTTGAATAAAAGATATCAATTGCCTTAATGAATTTGTTTCTACGTTTTCATCATTATAAATAGTAAACAGTGACCCACCTTGACCATGTCAACTTTTTTTTCTTTTGTGATTAGAAAGTTAAATAGGACATTGATTCCCAATGTGGTGGTAACAATTTACACTTCTACCTATACCAGGAATGCATAAGGTGTCCTGTTTACTCACACCCTTGGAAACAGTGCTATCAGATGCTAATTTTTGCCAATATGATAGTTTAGAAATGCCAAAATGAAAAATTATGGTTGGCAAGAACAATAGAGAACAAACTGATGGTTACCAGATGGTTGGTGGGTGGGAGGATGGATGAAATAGATGTTGGGTATTAAGGAGTACACTTATGATGAGTGCCAGGTGATGCATGGAAGTGTTAAAATACCATCTTGTATACCTGAAACTAATATGACACTATATGCTAACTAATTGGAATTAAAATAAGAACTTTTTAAAAAATATTTTATTTATTTATTCATGAGACACCGAGAGAGAGGCAGAGACACAGACAGAGAGAGATGCAGGCTCCCTAGAGATCCCCAGACCCTGGGATCACACCCTGAGCCAAAAGCCGAAGCTCAACGACTGAGTCACCCAGGCATCCCTAAAATAAGAACTGTAAAAAAAAATGATGGTTGGTTTGCAATTCTCTGGTTACTAGTGTAATTAAACATTTTTTTTTCACAGCTTTATGGGTCCCTTGTTTTTATTTTTCTGTGGATTTCATGTTGATAGGATTTTTCATTTTTATCTTTTGAGTTGTTTGATTTATCCTTATTGGTCGCTGTTGTTTTAAGAATCAAAAGAGCAGCATTATTGTATATCATAGATATGTCAATATTTATGTTTATTGAGTTGCAAAAATCTCTTCCCAGTTTGTAGAATGTTTTAATGTTTTTAATGTTTTTTGTACTAAATAAATTTTTATATTTCAGTGTAATAAAATTTATAATTTTCTGTATATTTTTGCCTTGTGTCCCATTTATTACACAAATGTCACAGTCATTCCCATAATTGTCTAATAATTTTACATCTTTGATTTTTAATACAGCTTAAGAGTTTTAGCCTGTATAATGTAAACTAGGGATCTCTTCCCACATATGATATGCAATTATCTCAATGCTATTATACCCTGCCTATTATGTAACAATATCTTTTTTCTTTTTCTATGTTTTAATCCTCATAAAAATGCCACATAGAATATTTGAGCGCCTACTATATGCAATACACAGTGCTAAGTGGCATAAGGGAGAAATAAATATGAACAATACATGAAGGAAGGTCTGCATTTATAAAACTTTTTGGGCCTGGTGATGATTTGGATGGGACAGTAAAAAATATCATGGTAGAAAGGTGGATTTTCAGTCTCTGTTCTAGAATTTTCTTATAGCATTAGAAAGTCTTCATGAGCCTTCATGAGTCTTCTGAGAAACCTCAGAGTCTTTCTTTATAAATAATGTTTTTGAAAATGTGTTTTTACAGAGCTAATTTCCAAGTAATTAGCTTGATTGGAATATTCGCAATTTTAGCACTTGTACAATATGTAATATATTTGGGAATTCTTCAGCCTTACTTTTGTGTCTTCAATTTCTAGGCATGACCCTTTTTCCATGATCTTTTTCCATTGTTTGGTGAATAATTATTTCTGATGTCTCATCATTGCCTTAAGTACAAACATAACACTTTAATGTCCTTATGTCCTCTGACCAATGAGCCATTTCTCTATCATTTTACTTTATCATTTGTTCATTTGTTTGTTTTTTGCTGTTGTTGGTTTGTTTCATTTCATTTCATTTTATTGTTTTTCATCATGGTAAATGTACTCTTTAATCCCCATATCCTATTTCCCCCATCCCCACACCCACCTTTCCTCCAATAGCCATCAACTTATTCTCTACAATTCAGCTTATTTTTTTTTTTGAAATAGGTCTCACAATTTATTTTTTCAACTAGTTTCAAAATTTCAAAAAAATTCTATTTTGGACTCTTGCTCATCTTTCAAAATCAGAGATACCCCATTTTGTTAAATCTACTAGAACATGTCTTGCATGCACTTCTTTCTTTCCATGGCTTTCTGAGGATTGCTGCAGTAGTCTTCAAAATTTATCTTCCCTCTGTAGTCTTATTCTCCTCTAATGTTTTCTGTTATCACTGCCAAGTAATATTTTTTTTAAAACTTTTATATGATCATTTAAATATAATACTTTATTTTTTACAAGATTTTATTTATTTGTTTGAGAGACAGCATAAGCAAGGGGCGTGCCAGAGGGAGAGGGAGAAGCAAATTCCACATTGAGCAGGGATCCCAATGCAGGAGCCCAATGCAGGATCCCAGGACCCTGAGATAATGACCTGAACTAAAGCAGATGCTTAACTGACTGAATCACCCAGGCACCCCTAAAAACTAGATTTAAAAATCATCACATTCATCACTAAATTCTACTTTTTTTTTTTAAGATTTATTTATTCATGAGGGACAGAGAGAGAGAGAGAGAGGAGAGAGAGAGAGAGGCAGAGACACAGGCAGAGGGAGCAGCAGGCTCCATGCAGGGAGCCCGAGGTGGGACTTGATATTGGGACTCCAGGATCACGCCTTGGGCCGAAGGCAGGCACCAAACCGCTGAGCCACCCAGGGATCCCTAAATTCTAATCCTATAACTAATATTACATTATATATTTACTAAGTAGAATTTCAATACAAACTTGAAAAGAAAAAGTAAAAATCATCACAATTGAAAAATCATGTGAAACTTGGATGAATCAATAATTGCCTTCCCAATTAGGAAGGCAATTTTTAAATTATTTTTTCTTGTAATTGAAGATAATGTATTAACAGGATTTTTGAATTATGTACAAATCACAGAGCCAGTTTTCATTCCTTACATGACTTCTACAAGTTACAGAAAATGTTATAGGAAACATAAGAATGTCTGGTATAAATTTACACTTAAAATTAAATTCAGACTTGCACAAAGCTAATATGTATAGCTAAATAATTTTAGAAAAGTTATTCTTTGAGAATATGAACTATAGATGTATTAAAAGTTGTATTTCTAATTAACGTATCAGAAATTTTTCCACTGCTCTCACAGCTGATAAAAATACTCTTAACAGACCATTAAAAGTTGTATCAACAAAAAGAGCTTGATCTTTCTCAAAATGAAAAATTACAAAAAAATTATTTGCAATGTTGTACTTGCTAAGAGTGAGTGATGTTGCCTACAATAATATCAATTGAAAAATGAAAATTTTGATAGATAAATGAATTTGCAGAAAAATCTTATGGTCCAGAAATTGCCTTAATAAAGGCTTATTAATTATATTAAATAAAATTATGAATGCAACATGATATTTTCTTGTAATTGTTATTATTATAAGTTAGAAACATTACTCTTGTTGAGTTTATAAGTAGTAAAATACCTAAGTGAGAAAGAGCTTTATATTTTAACACTATTAATGGCACTTTTTTACCAGCCATGAGAGCAAGAGGCAGTGCATTTTCATTTTACTCTAGGCACTGCAGGAGTACCTGGCTGGCTCAGTCAGAAGAGCATTTGACTCTTGGTCTTGGAGTTGTGACTTTGAGCCCCATGTTAGGTATAGAGATTACATAAATAAATAAATAAATAAATAAACTTTAAAAAGAAAGAAAGAAAAATATACTAGCTCTGACAATGTTTTAAAATCCGTAACAACTGTTATTTATCTTGATACCCAAATTGTCCAAAATATAGTCATTGCGAGCCCCTCCAAGTAGGCTCCTGTATCTTTTGACAGGCACACAAGGACACAAAATAGATTCATGGTAACCTAGGACTGTAGGAAGAAGTGGAGATGGGAGTGACTGCTAGGTGGTAGCGAGTTTCTTTTTGGGGTAAGGAAAATATTCTAGAATTAGATAGTTATGCCAGTCTCACAACTCTGTGAACATAATAGAAACCCACTGAGGTACACATTTTAAAATGTTAAAGTATATGGTCTATGAATTATGTCTTAATAAAGCTGTTGAAAGTTAACTTTGCATTTAGTAAGATTGTTCAATATTATAATTAGAGGTCTACTTGGCCCCTATTCTTCACTGGGTCTCTCTATACCCTGTATGCATGCTCTCCTCACCTCACTGAGGCTTTGACATCCTGCTCTAGATTGCCACAAATCTTGTGCATATACTCTATTCCTGTGTATCAATACGTAGGACTTCTAAGCAAGTTTTTCAGGCTCTGCCTACATTTGATTGTTCATTTCAGCTGTCATGATGGTCTCTCTGGCTCATGTCATGATATGTGAAATGTAAGGACATAGGTATTCGAGTTACCCAATTTCCTTAGTGTGAAACTATGAGACGTTGTCGGTATCTATACAAAGCCCCAATTCTGGTTCTGTTTTCTCAATCTTTTACAAATCCCCTTCTCCCCTATGCTCACTACAGAAAATTGATTTCATACTTGGAAACTGATGAAATATGTACTTATTTTGAGGAAAGTGGGAGCCAAGTTTGTTACTGACAGAAAGGAGAGACAAATATGAAAATGGAGAAAACTAGGATGAATATTAATGTGCTATATTCCTTGGCTCCAGTACCTACACAAGGACTTTGCCACACCCTGTATGCACATCGTTCTCATCCCATTGAGACCCCCCTCATGCATCCCTCCTCACTGTGCCTAGGTTTCGACACCCTATACGAGCAGCCTCCTGATAGAAATGCCTTTCCCACCCCAGTAGGGCTCTGCTGGGCTGATGCACTGCTCTGTGTATGTCCTTTCCTGATGCCATTGAGGCTCCATTGGCCCATAGCATCATGCATTAATTCCCACTTCACCACCATTTGTTGGATCTCTTTGAGTAAGTAAGCTGGAAGGATCAGAAAACGTGGTTGGTGGGGTGAGAGGTGAGGGTGGGTACTAATTCATGACTTTGGAAGATAGATATTGCTGCTGGTAATGATAAAATTCAGAATATGGGTAAGAGTGTTGTCACCATAGTGAAGAGCAGATGTTATTGCTGATAAAACTGTTAGAACAATAGGTATATAAATTGTCAAAAACAATGTCAGAGAAATATATAAAATATTGTCAAGATTATCAGTTGTCTGTAAAGATTCATTTGTCTTGTCTTTGATCTCTGAACTCAAGTTATTAAAAACAAAGAGAGAGATTAAGCAGTCATTTGAGGTAAAATATTTGATTTTGTCTCGATTTCTGAAATACTTATCTATACTAAAGAAATTACAAAACATGCCTTTTATGTTAATCGGTCATATAGTCACAAAACACAATGAGATTATACACCAAGGACTTAAAATAAGCTACTATAATCAACATGCAGTTTATAAGGGTTGGTTGATTACTTTTTTTAATGTAATTTAAATATAATAAAAATGAGAAACACAAAAACTAATTCTATTAGAATGTGAGTTTGGAATAGTTTGTAATGGTTGAGTCCACACTGATGATAAATAATATCATGCTGTTTAATTACTTGGAGAAACTCTAGCTATTTAAAATAGATATTTCATGACACCAATAATTACAACAGAGCAAACATATTTTAAGATTGTTTAATATACTCATTTATTTAGTAAATGAAAATAGATTATATTTAGATAGATAGATAGATAGATAGATAGATAGATAGATAGATGATAGATAGATGATGCATAGATATGGAAATAGAAAAAGAGACAATGGACTTTACAAATAGGTCATTTCTAGACTTGCCTAGCAATATTTAAATCATTACTTGACAGGATTTATTTTAAAAATGATTGCAAAATATTCTGAAAATATGACGAGAAAGTTCCTAAACATTGGCATTGTGATGAAAGGAAAACATACATAGAAAGTAATTTTGCATGTTTTTAAAAACACATAAAATGGAATAATTTAATATAAAGATCTTGTAATATTTGCTTACTTTTAATCTTAAGTATTTAATATTTGGGTGCTACTGTAAATAGTCTTGCTTTGTTAAATCCTTTTTCCACTTGTTCATTGATAGCACTAGAAATGCAATGTATTTTCGAATATTGATTTCTAGTGGTGATACTGCAAATTTCACTTGCTGATTCTAATCTTTTTGGAAACCAATCAAGCTATATTTAATGCTCAACATTGTTTCCTATGAATAAGTACACTTTTTACTTTTTCCCTCCCAATCATTCTTTTATTTCTTTTTCCTTTGTATTATACTATCTGGGAAGTCAATAAAATGTTGAAAAGAATTTTGAAAGCACTAATACTTGCCTTATTCCAGTTTCCAAAGGAAAGCATGAAGATTTTCATTACTATGTATAACATTACCTCAGTGTTTTTCATAGATGCCCTTTACTAAATCACAGAAATTTTCTCTTCCTTTTTCTGAAAGTTTTATCATAATGCAATGTCTAATTTTGCCAAGTGCCATTTCTGTAATGATTGAGATGACTACATAATTTTTCTTCTTTATTCTATTAACAGAGTGAATTATACTGCTGATCTTTAAATAGAAAAAAAAAATGTGCTATATATTTGGAGGTATACTTACTTGTTCTACATTAGTTATTCTTTTTATTATTGCTAGATTTGTTTTGCTAACTAATCTCTTGGACACATGTCTTCGTGTTTGGACTGCTATAATAAAATGTCATAGATTTGGCAGCTTATCAACAACAGAAATTTATTTCTCACAGGTCTGGAAGCTAGAAGTCTGAGATCACAGCTTTAGTGGATGGGGTGAGGCTCTTTCAGGTCAGTCGTCTAGTTGTATCTTCACATGGTTTAAAGGACTAGAGAGCTTTTTCAGGTCACTTTCAGAGGGCACTAATCCCTTTCATGAGGGCTCCTCCCTAATCAACTAATCTCTTCTTAAAGGCCCCACCTCCTATACTGTCACTTTGGGGATTAGAATTACAACATAGAGATTTTGGGTATACACAAACATCTGGTTCATAACTCATTTCAATGTTTAAAAGTTATACAATACTTTTAAAAAATAAAAGAAGATGAATAAAATATTAGAAAGAGAAGAAGGTGTGTGTTGTGTAAGGAAGTGCCATAAATACAAAAGTGGGTAATCCACTTACTCCAGAACAGAGATAAAATATTATAAAACAAGCAGTACTTAAAAAGGTTTTAAAATAAATTTAGCATAGACTATTTGGAGAAGCTGGTGAATAAAATAGCATTGATAAGTTCCTGGCCAAAATAAATAAACAAACAAATAAATAAAAGCAATGAGAATAAACAGGTTTACTTGAAGCAAAAAATTTCTGTAGTTGAATAATGGATTTGGTGGAAAAGTTCAATAATGGCCAGGTTTTAGAGTTTTCTGAAAAACCTACCACAAAGTTTGAGTTCATCCTGTCAATATTTAATTTTTTAAAGTATCATGTTTGGGGGCAGCACGGGTGGCTCAGTGGTTTAGCGCCGCCTTCAGCACAGGGCCTGATCCTGAAGACTGGGGATCGAGTCCCACGTCGGGCTCCCTGCATGGAGGCTGCTTCTCCCTCTGCCAGTGTCTCTGATTCTCTCTCTCTCTCTCTCTCTCTCTCTCTCTCTCGTTTCTCTCATGAATAAATAAATAAAAATCTTAAAAAAAAAAAAAAGTATCACTTTTAGGGCACCTGGGTAACTCAGTCAGTTAAGAGTCTGCCTTTGGGTCAGTCATGATTACCCTATATGAGCCTGACCTAATCAGATGAGCCCTTTTGAAGAGGGCATAGCATGAGACGTGCTCTCCCACAGTCTGGAGAATAATGCAAACCACCATATTTGGAAAGAAGACATATGTTGAGGAACTCAGGAGGGCCTCGAGTTGCTGAGAGTGGTTTCTAGGTAACAACTAGAAAGAAAACAGGGACTTCAGTTTTACAACCACAAGAAAAAAAATTCTGCCAACAACCCTTGAGTTTGGAAGAGGATGCTGACCATCAGATAATATGTCCCCAGGCACTACCTCAGGCTGATGAGACACTGAGCAGATAACTCAGCTAACCCACATACAGGGTTCTGACTCCTGGAAATTGTGAAGTAATACATTTTTTTTTTTTTTTTTAAGCCAAGGCTGTGGTAATTTGTTATGTAGTTCTATAGAGTGAATATGGCTTTTAAAAATATTAATCAAAACTGTCAGCGAATATGTTTAATGGGAGTTTAGATGGATCTTATTTTCCTGCTGGGACATATACTTTTGCTATAATTAACAGAGCCTGTTCTGAACCATCCTGCCAAATCGGGTGTGGTCACATGTACATCTCATTGACCTTATCATCACAATATAAAACTTTTTCTCTAAAGGCAATGAACAGAATCCTACCAAAGTTAGAGGAAAATCTTCCCTTTTACTGTTTAATACTCTTTATGCCTTTACTTTGGTTCTCAACTAAATATCAAATCTATTTTTTGATTCCTAATAAAGGTAAAATGATATCCAGCTAAAACAGAAATAATCCATAGTTATAGTGAAGGCTAAGAAAGCTAGAAAAAAGCAAAAAGGTCATGCTAATAAAGCCTTTCTAGAAATCCTGGTTTCTTCTTACTCCAACTGATTTGTTTTACCTCTTATTCAACTGATTTATGATGCCTGATTATGTGGCTTTCTTTGTAAGATATTCTTATTTTAATGGCCCTTCTAAAGAGATATTTTTCTTCTATAATGGTAGCTTTAACCTTTATTTTTAGTCTTTTGGCATATATAGTTTTAATTAGTTCCAGCCAAGAACATCTTGTTGGCATCAAGTATGAACAACTGGGGAGGCAGGAGAGAAAAACTTTTATTTCCATTATTTATTTATTTTTTGTCTTTTTTTTTTCTATATTTCCATTATTTTAAAGTCGATACCTATTTATATTAATAGCTTCCAACAAAATTCTAAAAATTTTTATTCAATTTCTAGCTTACTATATGAGTCATTTATTCTCAGACCTCATTATCCATTTTCCTGAAATCTTCAATAGCTAAGTACAATTCTAGAGCCTTGAGTGATAAATATTTCTCACGTTCTCATTTCCACCATGGCTTATCTTGCAAAGTATGTTAATCTGTAGGAATATCTTTTCTTAGTTGCTCTCATGAGCATGGAGACTTTTCAGATTAGCTTTTTTCACTTCGTAATATGCATTTAACTTTCCTTCGTTTCTTTTCATGGTTTGATAGCTCATTTCTTTTTATTGCTAAATAATACTCTATTGTCTGAATGTGCCATCATTTATTTACTAATTCACAGCTTATTTATCTATTTACCAAAGGCATTTTGGTTGCTTTCACATTTCGGCGATTACGAATAAAGCTTCTATAAACATCTGTGTGCAGGTTTTGTGTGGATATAAATGTTCTATTCCTTTGGGTAAATACCAAGAAGTGCAATTGCTGGATTGTGTGGTAAGAATATGTTTAGTTTTGCAAGAAACTACCAAACTGTCTTCCAAAGTGGGTGTACCATTTTGCCTTCCCACCAGCAATAAATGAGAACTCTTGTAACTCTACATTCTTGTCAGAATTGGGTGTTGTCAGTGTTCCAGATTTTGGCCATCTTAATAGGTATGCAGTGGTATCTCATTTTTTTAATTTGCATTTTCCTGAGGACATATGATATGGAACGTCTTTTCATATGCTTGGTTGCCATCTGTGTATCTTCCTTGGTAAGGGGACAATTAAGGCCTTTGGCCTATTTTTCAGTTGGGTTGTTTGTGTTCTTATTACTGAGTTTTAAAAGCTTTTAGTACAATTTGGATAACAGTCCTTTATCAGATGTGTCTTTTGGAAATATTTTCTCCCAGTCTATGGCTTGTCTCTTGTCCTTTTGGACAGTGCCTTTCTCAGAGTAGAAATTTTTAATTTTGATGAAGTCCAGTTTATCCATTATTTCTTTCATGAATTGTGACTTTGGTGTTGCATCCAAAAAGTTGTCGCCAAACACAAGGTCATCAAGGTTTTCTAGAAAAGGCAAATGTACGGAAACAGTAAGGTCAATGGTTGCTGGAGAGCTACGTGGGAGGGAAGGATGGATAGGTAGAAAGCAGAGGATTTCTAGGGCAGGGAAACTATTCCACATCACATTATAATGGTGATATGTATCATTATACAAATTATAGAGTGGTCCAAATTCATAAGACGTATAACACCAAGAGTAAAATCTAACATAAGCTATGGATTCTGGGGTTAATGGTGGGTCAATGTAGATACAGCAATTGTAAAAAATGTCCTACTCAGGTGGAGGATGCTAATAATGGGGGCTGCTATGAATGTATAGGGGCAGGCGGTATTTGAGGAATCTCTTGCCTTCTGCTCAATTTTGCTATGAACCTTAAACTATTCTCAGAAATAAAGTATATTAGGAGCACCTGGGTTGCTCAGTGGTTTGGTCAGGTCATGATCCTGGGGTTCTGGGATTGAGTCCCACATCAGGCTCCCAAAAGGGAGCCCGCTTCTCCCTCTACCTATGTCTCTGCCTTTCTCTCTGTGTCTCTTATGAATAAATAAATAAAAATTTTAAATAAAATAAAGTATATTAAAAGTTATAAAATTATTTGTCACTAATACTTTGTACTGTAAACATGTGATACATCATTACCAATACGTTTTCCAATAAACAGAGCAAGTCTTATTTCGATATTAATTGTTATACTTTTATCATATTAGAGAGGTCAAACACAGTCATCAAACATATTCTCCCTGTGGTATATCAGAGATAGTTGCCATATAGTCTAGTTCTTTCCTTAATGGTATGTTACAAGATCCCTTCTTTCTGATTTTCCACAGTACGTGCTGCTTTATTTTTTTCCTAACTCAGTCTTTCAGATACTGTTTTAGCATAACAAGTATTAGTTTTCATATGAAATTAAATCTTTCTACATTTCTCAAAAGAAATTGATTGTGAGTGTGTTTACACAAAACACATCGGATAGAAGTGTGGGATAGAATTATTTATATATATATACACACCCACAAATAAAATTGAATGCACGTTTTAAAAATGGTGAAACTGAATACTGTCTGTAATCTAGTTTAAACAGTATACCAATATACCAATGTCAGTTTCCTGGTTTGGATACTGTATTACAGCTACATGTTGTCATTGTGGGAATCTGAGTGAAGGGTGCAAAGATATTTTTATATTATTTTTGCAAATTCCTGTGGGTCTATAATTACTTCACAATAAAAAGTAGAGTAAATAAACAGTTCAGACATATAAGACATAAAATTGATATTATTATAACCCGGTCGGTCTATTTTCTTTTTTTTTTTTCAGTCTTTTTTCTTAATTGAGAAATCAAATTTAAAAACTCTACCCTCAGCAGTTTCATGAAATTTAACTACATATTTACCTGAATGGGTATAAATATACCTGAATGGGTATAACTTTTCAAAGCTAGAGAAACTGGCCTTCTTTTTGTACAGAGAGATTTTGAGGCGGAAAGAAGGATTATAAAAACAAAGTAATGTTTGCAAACATAACTTCTTTCCATTAAAACCAAATAGGGCTTTAATTAAATATATGCTAGTAAATCAATCTGTAAGCTAATCAATTGACAGGAATACACTGAAATTTGCTCTTTCTTTTGTATTTATCTAGCAGAAACAGTGTTTTAATTAGCTGACAAGATGCACCTTATCAATTTTTAAAAAGAATATTAATAATATATTAATACCTCACTATGTAAAGAGACCTTCTGGGTTCCTGGATTATTGATTATATAGTTTATGGTTGAGCATTAATGAGCCATCTTTTTTCCTAATGTCCAAGTTTCTCCCTAGTTAGAAGTCCTGTTCTCAAGGAGACACATTTATTCTTTCAGGTCATCAGCGTGCCATTTAGTGCATCATTAGTTTAATAGAGAAAGTCTGCTCTAGTGTACCAAATGCTATCCCAGAGGCCGAAAGTTGTTTAATCTAGCAAATTTAATGATAGTCTGGAATCTTGAGAAAATGATGCTGAATCCAGAAGAGCATTAGCCACAAATTCTGTTAAAACTTGCACTGGGGATAAAGCATGAAGGGCCTTAAAGGAAACCCATCACTGCTTATAGGCCATAGGTCTTGAAAGAAGTTAGTAGCCTAATATTGAATATGAGTGGATGTTTTGAGGATGAGATGAAAACCATTTCATTAGGGACTCTAGAGTATAATGCTGGAGCCAATACTCACTCAACCCAATAAGAAACAGAAAACAAATGTTCATTTGTATATATTGGAGTGATATCAGTGAGAGTATCTAGATACTCTTTTTTCAGTTACTTTAAAGATCTATCTTATTCTATGATTTTACTCTTTTTGCCATCTTACTCTTTACTTACTTTCTTCTATGTAATATACAGAGTCTTCATTATGTTCTTGTATAATTTCTAAATTTTTAAATTATTAATATTTAAATATTAGTATTTGATCCATCCATCCAACAAATATTAAATATCTATTATTTTTCAAGCACATTATTGTATCACAGAAACACAGCAATGAATTGAACACAGTTGCTTTCCTCAAAAACACTGTTTCAACTGGAAAGTTAGCTATATTAAAGTATGAGTGTTTATCATATAGGTTGACCCAGTGCTAAACATTTTTTATTACCATAACTAATTTTTACCATATCTCTATTTTGCTTCCATTGATGCCCAAACTATCAAATTATACCAGGAAAAGAGCAGTAAAGTTAGGTTTCATGATGCTTGCAACAACAAGGAAATGGGTCCCTTTGGGAAATCATTAAGTGTCTCAGTAAGAAGGTGTTTGAAGATTTGGTCTTGTGTAAGGTGATTTTAGAAAGGACAAAGAACTGAAGGTTACTCAGGATTGGTATTATTGAGAATGGAGATATTTCTATGATTATCTTGTTGAAGAAGCTGGAATAGTGAAAGGAGGCCAAAGTTCCAACTTGTAAAGAGCAGAAGTAACTCAAATTTTTTTTTTTTTAATATTTTTTTTTTTAAAGATTTTTTATTTATTTATTCATGATAGTAACAGAGAGAGAGAGAGGCAGAGACACAGGCAGAGGGAGAAGCAGGCTCCATGCACCGGGAGCCCGATGTGGGATTCGATCCCGGGTCTCCAGGATCGCGCCCTGGGCCAAAGGCAGGCGCCAAACCGCTGCGCCACCCAGGGATCCCAGAAGTAACTCAAATTATCTAGGAAAGGCATGTTTGGTGACTTTCCTAGTTTGCATAGCAATCTTGTTTTTAATATGTTCTCAAGTATGACTAAGGAGGGATCTAATGCCAGATTCTCTTCATCACTGCTGCAAAGTGACCTTATCTGCGGCTAGTGACCTGTAAGAATGATTGGGTTCATCAGAAGTACCCCAAGACCTAGATGCCTTTCTCATTCTCAGTGAGAATATTAATATCTTAATAGTTTTGGGATGCCTGGCTGGCTCACTTGTTGAGTGTATCCCTTTGGCTCAGGTTGTGCTCTCAGGGTCCTGGGAACAAACACATCCTACATCGCTGACTGCAGGGAGCCTGCTTCTCTCTCTGCTTGTGTCTTTGCCTCTTTCTCTGTGTCTCTCAGGAAGAAATAAAAATCTTTCAAAAAAATATCCTAACAGTTTTAAGGTAGGAGACTGAGGCTTAAATAAGTAACTGAACTTTAGTTCTACTAGCAATAAGATGAAGTTCATATTCATTTTCATTATAGGAGATATCAAGTTTTAAAATCATCATAGAGATCCAAAAAATTTATAGATTGGTTAGACTAGACTTTAAAATAGTATATAAATCCAGAGCTTCAAAATGTGTAAGGCAGTAACTGATAGATTTCACAGAAGAAATAGACAAATTCAGTTATATTTGGAGGCTTTGGTATTTCTCTACCAGTAATTGACAGAACATGTAAGAAAAAAGATAGTAAGTATAAAAGTGTTCTGAACTGTAATGTCAATCAAATTCACCTAATGGACATTTATAAAATACTCCATCCAACTACAACAAAATATACATTCTTCCCAAGGGTATATGAAACATTTCCTAATCAGATCATATGCAGGATCAAAAACTAAACTTTTACAAATGTAAAAGAACACAAATAATACAAATATATTCTCAGTCAATAATAGCATCAAATAAAAATCAATACCAAAAAGATAACTTGGAAAATTCTCAAATATTTGGAAACTGAGCTGTACATTTCATATGAATCAAAAAAATTTCAAATAAAATTTGTCAGATGTAGCTAAAGTAAAACTTTGAGGGAGAAGTATAGCAGTAAATGCTTTCATTAGAAGACAAGAAAAAGCTACCATAGAAGGAGCAAATAAAATACAAAGAAGAAAGTATAAAGAAAGTATAAAGAAGGTAATAATAAAGATTAGAACAGAATTAAATGAAATAGAAAACAATAGTAATAGAAAAAATCAATGAAATAAAAAACAGATTGAGAAGATTGATAAAACTGATAAAACTTTAGCCAAACTGAGTGTTGTGGACTCTTTCAAGGGACCTCCATAATTATAGCTTCCTTGTGTTCTCTCACTTTGAGTGTGTGTGTGTGTGTGACCTACATTTTGCCTTTGATCAAGAGACTATGGAAAAGGTGGTGGGGTGTCACTTTCATGATTAAATTAGTTTCTATCTTGTTAGCAGAGACTCTCTTTGCTGGCTTGAAATAAGTGATCATGTTGAGGAAGCCCACATGGAAAGAGATTGCAAGCAGCCTCTAGGAAGGGTGGACAGTCTGTAAAAACTGAGTGCTGCTTCAGCTAACTGCAGTAAGAAACTAGGCCCTTAGAAATATAACCACAAGAAAATAAATTGTACTAACAACTGAAGTCAGGTTAGGAGCACGTAGTGAGATATACATGACCAGGTGGGTTTACCCTAAGAATTCAAAGCCAGTTAGCAATCAAAAACAAATGAATATAATTCATCATATTTACAAAACTAAATAAAAAATGCCATATGATCAGCTCAATAGATACAGAAAAAACATTTGACTTCTAGTCATGATAAACACTCTCAATAAACTAGGAATAATATAATATAGATAATGAATGAAATATAATTTAAGAAGAAATAAAAAAAACTATTATTAATTCATGCAACAGAATGTATGATTCTTAAATGCATTTCGCTAAGTGTACAAAGCCAGACCCATGAGGCTACACTGTTGTGATTCCTTTTTTTTTTTTTTTTTTAAAGATTTATTTATTTATTAGAGGAAGAAAGAGTGTGTATCTGCATTAGGAGGGGAAGGGGCAAAGGGAGAGGAAGAATCTTCAAGTAGATGACCCACAGAGTGTGGAGCCCAACCTGGGGCTCAATCCCAGGATCCTGAGATCAGGACCTGAACCAAAATTAAGAGTCAGATATTTAACTGACTGAGCCACTCAGAACACCCCTCATGTGATTCTTTTTATATGACTTTCTGAAAAAGTTGAAACCACTAGGATAGAAAATACATCAGTGGTTGTAAGAGGTTGGGGAGAGAGGGAGGACTTGATGACACAAGGGGAGTTTTAGTTTGATGAAACTGTTCTGTAAGGTAGTTGTGGTAGACACATATCTCTTTGCATTTGTCAAAACCCACAGAAGTATAAATTACAAAGAGTAAGCCATAATGTAGGCAAATATTTGAAAAATCAACCAGAATGTGAGAGGAACCAGCATGGAAGGCAGATTGTAACACATGAAACCAAATGTATTATAAATGTGTTGCATAACCTTATTAAAGAGAGTGAGGAAAAGGAAGCTCAAGTGAATTAAAAAACAGTGTTTTGGCTAGATATTATAAGCTCTACCGTCTCCCCCCCCCAAAAAAAAAAACTGTACATAAACACTGTGCTATAGTTGGTAAACTTATTTCTCATAATGGTACAGGTTAGCAATTGAAACTGCATATGTAAAGTGGGGTTGAGTAAAGCAGTGCACATATTATAGAGAATGAGAGTCAGATTTCTCACTGTAAAAAAAAAGTTACAATAATCAAGGCAGGAAGGCTAGACTAATAAAGACAGAAACATATGTATGCATGGGTTTCATTTATATGTGTATATATTACTTATAGCAGACAAAGTTAGGAAGTATATAGAACATATAAATAAACATACATAAATATATATATTAATATATTTATATATAATAAATATAAAAATAAAATAAAATAAAATAAAAAATAATATATATATATAACAAACAGACATATTCCCTGGATTTGTCTGTTGAAAGGGACATGACAGGACACTCCATAGCCATAATCACATCCAGTACCCAGATCGTAGTTTCTAATATTTTCCTTTGAAAAATGAACCCAGTCTTGATCCTAGGACTGGAACAGAGGAAATATGAAATAAGCCTGGAGCATTTTGTACTACCAGAATATGTAAGGGTGGAACAAACATGCAAGAGAACAAACAGATGATACCATATCAAAAGGACATGGGATCCATGAAAGAGCATCTAGTAGAGTAAGCAAAAACAATATGAATAAACAAACAAAGTGTTGGCTTATAAACCAAAGAATAAAATAAATGCCAATGAGTCCATATTATATAAATAAATGGTTAAGTATACAAAAGGGTGAGGGGCACCTTGGTGGCTCAGTGGTTGAGCGTCTGCCTTCGGCTCGGGGCATGATCCTGGAGTCCTGGGATTGAGTCCCTGCAGGGAGCCTGCTTCTTCCTCTGCCTGTGTCTCTGCCTCTCTCTGTGTGTCTCTCATGAATAAATAAATAAAATCTTTTTTAAAAATTATAAAAGTAAATAAAAGGGTGAAAACACAAATCTTCCCTTACAGAGTAATTCTAATTAATAAATATAGAAGGAATGAGGTAAATGGAAAACATTATAACAACACAGTAATAATTGCTGCCAGTAAAATCCATTGATGAATGCTAAAACTAGCGTACAAAAATTTAAGAAGAAACAAGATATTTGCAGAGTTTCAAAGTATCTTCTACCAAATTTGTATTAGTTACTCTACTATAATAGAGTTAACGTATATCTCAAATTCCTTGAGACTCCTTTAGGAGGTAGAGCTTAATTATCCTTCTTGTAAATAGAAGCTGCCTTTGTGACTTGCTTCTATAGAATAGAGAAAAGCGTGAGAAAAATTTTAATTTTACATGGGGGAAACCTGATAGTCCCTTAGCCAAAGAGATCAAACTTTTCATCACCAGTAATAAGTCATACTGGTAACATGTACTGTCTGATATATGAGAATGATATTCTTCCCAAAAGTTTAAAGTTCCCATCTAATCAGAAGAAAACATACTATAAACCCAAATTGAGGGACATTCTACTATGCACTTGAGTACTTTGCTAAGTTGTAAAGATTTGACTATTTTTGAAGGCTAATCTATTTCATCTTGCCTCCTGTAATTTTTCTGTGGATTGAAACTTTGTAATCTATATAGCAGCATGAATGTGTTGGAGTTCTGTAGATACATTTTTCACAAAGCAATTGGGGCTTCACTGATACTCCAAGTGACATATTAGAATGCCCATCCAAAACCCATGAAGCACTATTTTTGAAAGAAAAATCTGGTAAAAATACCCATATTGAATTATCTCATTTTATTTCTGATGATCCTTTTGTCTAATGGTATCTTTCATTTTGTCTACTCTTCTCTTCTCTTCTCTTCTCTTCTCTTCTCTTCTCTTCTCTTCTCTTCTCTTCTCTTCTCTTCTCTTCTCTTCCCTTCCCTTCCCTTCCCTTCCCTTCCCTTCCCTTCCCTTCCCTTCCCTTCCCTTCCCTTCCCTTCCCTTCCCTTCTCTTCTCTTCTCTTCTCTTCTCTTCTCTTCTCTTCTCTTCTCTCTCTTCTCCTCTCCTCTCCTCTCCTCTCCTCTCTTCTCCTCTCCTCTCCTCTCCTCTCCTCTCCTCTCCTCTCTTCTCCTCCTCTCCTCTCCTCTTCTCTTCTCTTCTTTCTCTTCTCTTCTCGTCTCTTTTTTCTTTTCTTCCTGTATAATTAACAACCAGTGCTGATTAGTTTTAGGTGAATAATATAGTGATCCCTTTTTGATCCTTCACATAACTCCCTGATTGACCAGTCCCTTAATTTGACTAGGCTGGTAGTTCCAGCAGTGCTTTCTTCAGGCAGATGACCAAGAGGACTTTTTTGGTTTATCCCATTCTTTCTCCTCCATCTTTACTACTTGGCAATAGATTCTCAAGATATATGGGGTTTCTTAGATATGTTGTAGTATCTGTCAACTAAGAAAATTCAATACAATTGGGACCCTGAGGTAGTTTTGAGTAGACACTCAATTTGAAGTTTCTGAGTAAGAAGTCATAATCCCCCAGAGTTGTGTGGATGACAACACACTCTGCTAGCCAATGGTGAAGGCACTGACATATATTGTTTTGAGAAGGACCTCAGAGATATGTTTCCATTTTTCTAGAAGACTTTGTGCATCTTCCAATACTAGCTAAGCTAGTAGAAGAACCTCTCACTTTTTTTGCCTTTCCTGCCAACTTGAGAGTATAAACATGAAATAATGAGATTTTCTGGTAAAGCAAAAGCTTAATTTTTGAATGAACATTAATCAATATATATGACTAAAAACCTCACATACTGATGGAGTCACTAGTAAATTTAACTGTGTTGGAAATGGTTACATTGGTGCTCTGCTGTGTTTCAGAGATCCGCATGTAGAAGCACAATACACCTAAGCTAGCCATGCCTAGAAAGCCTGTGATGAGGAAAGAAAGCTCAAGAAGGGAGTGCTGTCTGATGTGATTACCCTCAGGCGAAGAGAGCAAGAGATGATATTCTTTTATCTCCAGCTGGGAGCAGACTTTGGAACAGTGGAAACTGTTACCTATACCAATAATACAGCAGAGAAGTGGGGATTCAATATTTCTATGATACCACAACAGGGAAAATTAGAAGCCTAGGGAGCTGCAGGGGATTACAAGATTGGGCAGACAATAACCCATATCTTCAAAGACCTACCAGGTATTCATGTGAAATTGGAGCATAATGAGATTATTATAATATATTATCTGATGTGACAAAGCTAGGTAAGGATTATTATGGGAGAGAAGTAAAATATATGGCATGACATACTGGGTAAGTGTTGCGATTTGCATTAAAGAAAGATTTCTCGGGCTCCTGGATGGCTCAGTGGTTTACATACCTGCCTTCAGTCAGGATCCCAGGGTCCTGGGATGGAGCCCCAAGTCGGATTCCCTGCTCAGCGGGGAGCCTGCTTCTCCTGCTCCCTCTGCTGCTCCCCTTGCTTGTGCTCTCTCTCTCTTTTTATGTCAAATAAATAAATGAAATCTTTAAAAATAATAATAAAAAAAGAAAGACTTCTGTATGACTGTCCAGAGGAGGGCAATATGAGCACAGGTACAGGACTGAAATAGCATGCTGTATATATAGGGAATTCTGAGCCTTTCTGGGCAGCAGAACCAGGATGTTAAGAATGAGAGCTGACATGGATGGAACTGGAAGGTATTATGCTGAGTGAAATAAGTCAATCAGAGAAGGACAAAGATTATATGGTCTCATTCATTTGGGGAATATAAATAAAAGTGAAAGGGAATAAAGGGGAAAGGAGAAAAAATAAGTGGGAAATATCAGAAAGGGAGACAGAACATGGAAGACTCCTAACTCTGGGAAACGAACTAGGGGTGGTAGAAGGGGAGGAGGGTGGGGGGTGGGGGTGACTGGGTGGAGGGCACTGAGGGGGGGCACTTGATGGGGTGAGCACTGGTGTTATTTTGTATGTTGGCAAATTGAACACCAATAAAAAATAAATTTATTATTAAAAAAATAAAATAAACCTAGTTAGCATTCCAAAAAAAAAAAAAAAGAAGAAGAAGAATGAGAGCTGCAGTCAATGATATTGGCAAGATAGGCAGTTCTGATCAGTAGAGGTGTTTTCTATCATCCAATTTGAGCAAATGTTCTATTTAGTGTTGTATTATCATATAAAACTGACTCATAATTCATTTCAACCCCAAAATAACTGATTTTTATTATATTTTTGAGGTCTGATACTTCCAGGAGAGAAGTAAGGAGTTTATTTATAACATAATTACTTGATCTTATATCTCCATTTTTTTCATATTGTCTTCAACACTTTTCACCATATATAGCAAGAACTAAATTAAAGAATTGTTGATCTCTTGAAATGAACCTGAAAAAGTTTCCAAAACCTAAGTCTGTTCACCCTCCTTAATATACTATTAAACTAACACAATTTAGGTGAGTGGAATGCTTCCTGAAAATCATTTGTCAGTAATGTGCTTAAAAATCTGGATGCTTGTGAAATCTTGACAGAACTGAGTGCCAAATATTCTAACTTTTCAGTGTGTAAAATGTAGGGGCATATTACATGTGTCAGTTGATTGTCTCTCTGGAAAAAGACTGAAAATGAAGCACTTAGAAAAAAAGAAGAGAGCACTTATATCATGACTACACATTTGGCATGCTCACTGTTTTTCTTTTTATTCTTCAAATTGTATGGTTTTCAAGAAGTGGGCAAATGTGAAAAGAATCATCTTTGAAGAATTCAGAGTAATAAATATGCATGAGCATTTTTCCAATTATTGTGGAAATTGCTTTTTGTAATTTATTTCAGATTTTGTATTAAGGTGTTATAATTACCAGATTACATGTGAATAAGCTGGATCTACATAGATGTTTTCCCTTGTCAATTGGGAAATATAAAATAAGCACAGTGAGCAGAATATATCCAGTATAATCTGTGGTAAAATAGAGTATGCATTAAGTGTAAATAAAATTAGTATTTCCAAAAACATAAAACTCACTTATCCTTGAGTTTTGCATAACCGAATTTAGTTTGCACTGTACTTCTTTGTTTTCTCATGTGGGGACTCCTTCAGCTCCAAGAAAGAGGACAAAACAAGTAAGGTTAACGTCCCAAGGGGATTCATTGGAGTGAGAAATGAGACCCCTTGCCTTAAATCGCAGTGAGGCTTTTGGAAAGACTGACTCCAGGAACTAGCAAGCCATGAGGAACCTAGAATATTGCTCTTTTCTCACTCCTTGTCTTGATCTTTTTCTCCCTCGTTATCTCTGACTCTCAGTATCTAGATTAGTAAGATTTCTTTCCTTGCTTCTTCTATTTCTCTTCATCTGCTTCATTCTTCTGTTCCAGCTGCCTGTCTTTACGGACCTCATCCTGCCTTCCATCTACATGACTTTATAGTTCACAAGCTTGATCCAGAAGGACTACTAACAATAGGTTCCAGCTTCAAATTCCAGAGAGACTCCAATTAGTACAGTTGATCAGGCCAGTTACCCATGGTTCTGGGTCATGGCCATATGGTTTTGGGAAGGAGGATCCTTCAAAAAATCATTTAGGGGCCCCTGAGAAAGAGGTGTGGGAATAGAAACAGAATGAATGGAGGGGAAATATTTGCCATTTCTGATAATGGAATATTTCATGGGATTCTACATGAATAAAATAAGGTTGAAGATATATTTTTTTTCTGTTGAGGCTGAAAATATTTTTTCTCCAGAATATTCCATTATAAGCTAGATAAACACTTTGTGATCTCCCAACAGATGAGATTGCATTATAATATCAGGAATGCTCTTGGTCCTCTCCTAATTGTATAGAAATATCAAAGGAGGGGCCCCTGGGTGGCTCAGTTGGTTAAGGGTCTGCCTGTGGCCCAGGTCATGATCTCAGGGTCCTGAGATCCAGCCTTGCATGCAGGGAGACTGTTTCTCCCTCTCTCTCTGCCAGCCACTCCCCCTGCTTGTGCTCTGTGTCATTCACTCTGTAAGAAAGAAAGAAAGAAAGAAAGAAAGAAAGAAAGAAAGAAAGAAAGAGAGAGAGAGAGAGGGAGGGAAGGAGGGAGGGAGGGAGGGAGGGAGGAAGGAAGGAAGAAATATAGTCTTAAAAAAAAAAAGAAAGAAAGATCTAACCATTTAGGATGCTCTAGGCTTGCATTTGAATATTGCCTTAAACTTACTGGTGTTTCAATATGGTAAATGTTGTTTAACCTTCTCTGTGCTTATGCTTCCCAGTTTATAAAATGAGGGAAATTAAACCTAACTCATAGGATTTATGTACTGATTAAATTAAGTGCTCCATCTTCATTACTACACTAGCTAGCATTTATCAAATGATACTAAGTGCTCAGCTCTCTTGGCTTTGCATATATGGACCTATTTAATCTAGTAAGTAATACAATATAGTTATGGGTCTAGCATATGATATCTATTGCATTAGTGAAACCTACAGTCATTTATGATTTACCCGTGGTGATTAGTCTGCTTCTAAAATCTGTTTAGAAGAAGAGCAAAATTTTGAGGGGTGCCTGGGTAGTATAGTCAGTTGGGCATCCAATCTTGGTTTCAGCTCAGGTTGACATCTCAGAGTCTTAAGATCCAGCCCTGCTTTGGGCTCTGAGCTCAGTGCAGAATCTGCTTGGAGTTTCTATCTCCTTCTCCCTCGGTCCCTCCTCATCCTGTGAGCTCATGCTCTCTCTGGCTCTGAATTTAAAATAAATAAATAAATACTTAAAAAATAATGAAACTTAAAAAAATAATGAAATTTTGAGAAGAAATAAAATTACTATAAAAAAGATATATACTTACATATAAAATGCATCTATTGCTTAGAGTTACATACTGACATTTAGTTAATATGCTCCTGTTCACCCATCTTATGTAGCCGATTTTATTTATTTATTTATTTACTTTTAATTGTTATTTATTTATGATAGTCACAGAGAGAGAGAGAGAGAGAGGCAGAGACATAGGCAGAGGGAGAAGCAGGCTCCATGCACCGGGAGCCCGACGTGGGATTCGATCCCGGGTCTCCAGGATCGCGCCCTGGGCCAAAGGCAGGCGCCAAACCGGTGTGCCACCCAGGGATCCCCATGCAGCCGATTTTAATTAAAAAATAAAACATCAAACAAAAGTATAAAGCATTTAACTTTAAACAAAAACAAATATTTTATTAATGAGGAAGAAATGTAGATTATAAGATAACTTGAATTTTAATAGACCAGAATAGAATATCATGGTATGAAATATAATAAGTGAAAAATTTTCACGCTTATTAACTCTGAAAACCATAAAAACAAGAATTAAAATAATTTTTGTATTTTCAGAAAACAATGATACATAAATTGATTTATGTATACATAATACATAAACGTATTTAAAAGTGATGTAGGAAACGCAAATCAACTGCTGAAACATGTACATGGAAATTCTCTGATAGAAAGGTGAATTTGATACATCTTCTGCATGGTGAGTCAAATTCATACAATTCATACTGCATGAGATTTTAGGTAGTTAAATTACGGTAGGTCCTATTTATCACTTACTTATTCCTATTACTTATGCCATTTGCCCTCTCTCCCTAGGGTGGCGATTGTGATGAATTCTAAGACAAATATTCCTTTCTGAGTTAAAGAAAGAAGCAAGAGGAATGCCATTCCTTTCCCATCAGACACATTTGCATTTTACTCGGGAATGTGGTTGTGTGAGAATATGGTGATGCCAGGAGCAACACCGACAAAACAATGAGATTAAATACAAAATGTCTCAAATTAAAGACAGCCAAGGTGGGGGAGAAAAGAAAATGGAGGCTTTGGCAAGTTCTTGGGTAGTCAACTGAATGCTTGAAAATGCTTGAAAGGGCTTAGATCTGTGATCACTGTGTTGAGACAGTAAAACAGCCATGAAAAGAAAAAGTGTCTTCTTTTGTGAAATGGCTATATTTTTTACATTTTTACTGGTTGAGCCACTGTTAGTAATTGTTTTAATCATGCCCTCTTCCCACTGGGGAGAAGGAAGGTGTGGGAAGGAATCCTACCCTAGGATATGAAGGAAGAAAGAAGGTGTGGGACGGAATCCTACCCTAGGATATGAAGATGGCTGAACATATAACAGCCAACTCTGGACAGATGAGATCAGTAGCAATTAATTAGTCACATAATCACAGCTTGGGTACAGAGACTGCAAGCCATGCAGGGATGTGAGGGGGTTACACTTGGGAACAAAGTGAGCAGTCAGGGACTAATGGTAGCATGCTTTGCAATATCAAGAGGAAGAGGTGCTCCCCTGGTTCATAAGGAATATGTGATTGGCTTGTTTAAATAATCTGTGAACTAAAACCTGCTCTAAGGGGATAAGTGGGATCTGCATTTGGTCCATTTGGTAAGGTTATTTGGCTACTGGAATAGCTCTATGGGAGCACAGTGAGGAAGGCAAGTTGTGGTAAGGCCATTAAAGCAGTGTATCATATTGAACCTTAATTAGAGACCTTTCTTTTCAGTCACATATTTAGTTGCTTCCAACCTAAAGTGTCCTGATTTAAAAAAAAAAAAAAAAAAAAACTTGAAGGAAATGTTAGTGAGTAGCTTGAATGGGGTACATCTGAACTAGGCTTTGCAAGTTCTAGCCATAAGCACATCAAGATAGCATTTAATGGAGAAGACTTTGATAGTGATAGCAAATACCCAGATTAGTATTTCTGGCCATTGACCTACACTGTCTAGCAATCCATTTAGAAATTTTAGATGATCATTTGTTCTGTTATAAAGATGGGTTAAGTAGACTTAGTTTAAATATTTGATGAAAAAGGAAATTTAAATGTCTTTTTTAAAGAAAAAATTGTACTTGCACCATTATTATACTTCTGGATGATATATGTAGATTGAAAAAAATATTTGTAAGTATTTAGTATATAAAACTAAATAAATTTATGGTAAATTTGTTTTTGTTTCATCTTTACTAGCTTTATTTGGCCAGGATTCAGATTATACATTATACCCTTTCTTCTACCACTCTGTTACACAAATTCCTTGAAAATCCAATTGTGGAATAATTATGGTAAGCTATTTTAGGTATATGTTTGCCTACAAGTCTCCTCATGACATTCTCTTAGGATTTTCCACATGTAATCTCTGCCCTTTTCTTCCAGTTTCTAGTAGAAGACCTAAAATTTGATTCCCACACTATGTAAGTGGCTCTGTCTTTGCATGTATAACTGTCCATATGAACTTCTGATATTGCGCACGTATTTAGCCTGGAAACCTCACCCAGAAACTGAAATTTTGCCTGTCATTTGATAATACTCAGAACCTTGACTTGCACTTTCACTCAGTGCCCCATTGCACAGTCTCAACTGCCACTCAGATCAGTACCCCATTTGTATACATTCTGTGATCATTTGAGGCTTCGATTCTTAATTTTCTGGCTAACTGCTCTTTCCCCCTCCATTTTCTTTACAGTTGTCTGGTAAGATTCTATGTAATTAGATCAACTAAGTTATGATAATTTTATCTTGATCCAGTGACCTAAGGGATCCAATGACCTAAGGCAGAGCAACAAGGAGATAAGAACACCATGTAGCTGATTTACTCTTACTGGTTTTAACTAGTGAATTCTTGAAAATGTACTTTTTTTAAAATTTTTATTTATTTATGATAGTCACAGAGAGAGAGAGGCAGAGACATAGGCAGAGGGAGAAGCAGGCTCCATGCACCGGGAGCCCGATGTGGGATTCGATTCCGCGTCTCCGGGATCGCGCCCTGGGCCAAAGGCAGACGCCAAGCCACTGCGCCACCCAGGGATCCCGAAAATGTACTTTTATTATTAATTTCAGTAAAGAGATTTGCCCTAATAATTGGAAAGACATAACTAAATAAAAACATTATTCATACAAAAATACACAGTTTAGTGATTTCTTTTTTATTTTTTTATTTTTATTATTTTTTTTTTTAGTGATTTCTAATATCTTGCATAGGAGTATATTAAAATTTTGCTAAATTTCATAACTCATTATTTCAAATGGGTATACTGATTTTGAATTTATATACAGATAGAAAAATGAAATGCAGGTGATCATTAATTTTGGTTGGGAAATTTTACATATAAACAGTTTAAATACATGATTAAGACAAAAAGTATTTTGACATCAAAAATCAAATTTCAAGGGTGCCTGGCTGGCTGTCAGTAGAGTGTGTGACTGTGGATCTCAGGGTACTGAGTTCAAGCTCCATGTTGAGTGTAGAGCTTACTTTAAAAAGATAGCTGAATTTCAGGAGATATCTTTAAATTCAGAATGTTCAAATAAGATATGTTGTGTTTTCTCTTACACTTAAAATTTTGACTTCTTATGAAGGATCTAGATTGTGGTTTTTTTCCTGAGAATTATTTAAAAATGAGTATCAAAAGAGATTGAAGCAAGAAAAATACAGAAAAGTTTATATATAAAATTTTATATATAAAATATATATGTTTTATGTGACATTATTAGTAAATGCTTTTAATGTTTCATTAACAAATGCAAGTAAACTAGTAGACATTAGGCTGATATTTTAAACTGTCTTTAACAGTTCAGCCAGTATTTCAGCCAATATTTCAGACAGGATATTGGATGAAATAAGATTTGATACTTAGAATATTCCAGTTTTGTGGGGGCCTTGAAATTGATTCAGTAATCACATTGTGAATGATTGTGATACCTAAGTAAAGAAATTTCGAAAAAGGAATTCCTGTTGCCCACCCCTCCAAAAATTTACAAATGCAAAGCTGTTATAGCAACATGGTAACTGATTCTCCCCTAAGCATACATATGCTCCTTCTCACTTGGTCACTGTTCAGTCTAGACTTTAGACCAAATGCCAGCACAGGTTGTGGGAGGAGAAGGCCTAGAAGCCTGTGGTATAAGTCAGCCAACTTTCCAGGTGACCTGGAAAGAATGACTTACCCAGTTCCTAGAACAGTGTTCAATAAATAACAGTGACTTACCGCGGTGGTCTAGTTAGACAGAATTGGACAAGACAGTGCCAAAATCAGTATCCAATTAGGTAGATAGAAAATAAGGAGTCCAGAGACTGGTTGGATGAAAAGGTTCTATATATTTGTTAGGGATATATATCTGTAAATGGAAGGTTTCAGTACTTTTAGAACATATACATGAGTCATTCCATAGGCTGTAGGAGAGAAACATGCAAAAATTAAAGAGAATATTCCTACTCTAACTAGAAAGGCTCGACTTCAGGGTGCCGTTCTTAAAGGGGCTGGGCTGCTAATACATGTATTAGATCCACTGGAGATGAGGAACAGGACACACCTCTAGTCCTAAGGTTTGAGAAAGCACAAGGTGTGGGGTATTACTCTGGGGCTCAGAGTTTACTCAAGATTTGTGGGGTCAAGCAGAATTCAGACTCTGGATCCTGAATCTAAAGATCTTGATCTAAGCTTCTAGGAGAAAAAAGGGCTGATTGCTGCTGGCTTTCTTTGTAAATATTCAATTGGTCCTCAAGGTGAGGATAAACAAAAGAAGAGAAAGGTTTGGGAAAGAGAGTGCTCAGAGTCAGAGTAAGCAGGGCAGAGACCAGAAATATGCTCTATCTACTTGTATATTTTAAAAGTTTTATATATACTTTGCTAGCTACTCTAGAATTTAATCACTTTTACTATTGTATATCTTCAAGAGCATTTCAAGAACCTTTTTTTCATAAATTATATACTTTTATCATTAAAATACCCTTTGTATGTCTTCTTTGGAGAATGTCTGTTCATGTCTTCTGCTCATTTCCTGACTGGGTTTTTTGGTTTTGAGGCATTGAGTTTGACAAGATCTTTATAGCTTTTGGATACTAGCCCTTTACCTGTTATGCCATTTGTAAATTTCTTCTCCCTTTCTGTAGGTTGCCTTTTAATTTTGCTGATTGCTTCCTTTGCTGTGCAAAAGCTTTTTATCCTGATGAAGTCCCAATAGTTCATTTTTGCTTTTGTTTCCCTTGCCTTTGGAAACAGGTCTAGCAAGAAGTTGCTGTGGTCGAGATCAAAGAGATTGCTGCCTGTGTTCTCCTCTAGGATTTTGATGGATTCCTGTCTCACATTAGGTCTTTTTTTTTCCACATTAGGTCTTCCATCCATTTTGAATTCATTTTTGTGTATGGTGTAAACAAGTGTGGTTTCTGCATGTGGTTATCTAATTTTCCCAACACCGTTTGTTGAAGAGATTGTTTTTTTCCATTTTTTTTCTGCTTTGTTGAATATTCACACCAATCAAAATAACTAAAACTAACAACTCAGGAAACAACAGATATTGGCAAGGATACGGAGAAAGGGGAACCATTTTACACTGTTGGTGGGGATGCAAATGGGTGCGGCCACTCTGGAAAACAGTATAGCGGTACCTCAAAAACCTAAATAGAACTACCCTATGTCCCAGCAATTGCACAACTAGATATTTATTGAAAGGATACAAAAATAGTGATTTGAAGGGACACATGCATACCAGTGTTTATAGCAGCAATGTCCACAATAGCCAAAATAGGGAAAGAGCTCAGATGTCCATTGACAGATGAATAGAGAAGATGTGATGTATATATACAATAGGATATTACTCAGCCATCAAACACAATGAAATCTTGCCACTGGCAATGATGTGGATGGAAGTAGAGGGTATTATGTGAGGAAAAATAAGTCAGAGAAATACAAATACCATATGATTTCACTCATTTGTGGAATTGAAGAAACAAAACAGATGAACACAGGAGAAGGGAAGGAAAAATACAATAACAGAAAAAGAAAAACAGAGAAGGAGGCAAATCATAAGAGACTCTTAACTATACAAAAAACTGAGGGTTGCTGAAGTGGAAGTAGCTTGGGGGATGGGGTCACTGGGTGAAGGGCATTAAGGAGGGCACTTATGAATGAGAGCTGGGTACTATATGCAACTGATGAATCACTAAATTCTGCCCCTGAAACTATTAATATACTATAAGTTAACTAAATAGAATTTCACTTTAAAAATTTAAAGTATAATTTTAGTGAGAGAGAGAAATGGAGACAGAAGCAGAGAGACAGAGGTAAAGAGTGATTTAGACATTACCTGATGATTTTTAAAAGATCAGTCAGCTTAATTATTAGGCGCTAAATATTTGATATTAATAAAAAAATTCAGGCATGTCTGGTTGGGCATACTGGCTAAAGCCAAAGGAATCAACTAAAGATAAATTTTTCATTACATTTTAATCATTATGCTTTTGTTTCATATATTTGGTTTTGGTTTTGGTTTCTTTGGTTATTACCCAAAGAATAATTTTGGAGGAAAATATTTTGATTCAAATGTGTGTTTTTATTTAGAGGTCTTGTGGTTTTGAATATCTTCACGTCAAATATATGTTAAAATTGTGAAATGTTTTCAAATTTCTCTTGGCACTTATGCTGAGATGGAATCCTGGTTTATATGGTAAATGTAGAGGAAATTGTGGGACTGTTTTCCAAAATGGCTTTATTATTTACACTTCTATCAACAATGTTTGAGAAATCCTAATGATTTTGTTTTTCATTTTAATTTTAATCTTAGAGTAGCTGTGTGTTTCTGTATCATAGTAGTTATAATTTGCTTTGCCTTGAACATTAAAGATTCTAAGCATATTTTTAGGTGCTTATGGCCATATATCTTCTGTGAAGTCACCGTCTACATTTTGGATGCATGTAAAACATCTGACCATTTTTATTCTTATTAATGGTTTGTATGTATTCTAAATATAGTCCTTTATCAGATGTGTACTGCTATTTTTTTGTTTATTTAATGGTGTCTTTTGAAGAGCAGAAGTGAAATTTTTAAATTTTATTTTTAGTTTATAATTTAACATTATTAACTAAATTGGGGTGAGATTTTCATATTCTTTACCTAACTGTAATTTACATATTAGGTAAATTTCACTGGCATTTTTTTTTATTTTTTGGTCAAGTAAAAACACATCTTTGGTAAGAGTAGTAATATTATTCTATCAAATGTTAATGATGGAAGTGCTTTCTCCCCACTCATCCCAAAAACAGAAGACCAAATATTTTAACTATTTTTCCCTAAAAATATGAACCCCCATTATTGAGTACTATTTTGTGGATATATTCACAATGAAGTGTTAAAAACACAGCATGCTAGTGGTGATCTGGTTAATGAAGCAATAAAACCATCTAAACTCAAGTGACATTTATGTATAGAACATAAATGAGTTCAAAACAGAAATAATTCATTGAAAGAGCATTGAATTAAAAAAACATGGAAGCAAATATATATTACATGTAAACATGCGTGTTTTGTTGGTTTCTAGTAAGTGGTATAGCAGGTTGCTACATACACACACATAAAATTTCCTCATCAGTGATTTGTTTTGGAAATGTTAGTGAATCTACTATATTCAGGTACTAGCTAATGATAAGGAAGACAAAGTCATAGGATAAATACATACCTTGTCAAAGCAAAGATATTGCTAACATGGCAAATCCGTTAGTGTAAGTGGTTTAAACCTAATAGTGATATGATAAAATACTCTTTTTTCCTTTTTTTTAAGGGTTCCATTCATTTATTCATGAGAGACACACAGAAAGAGGCAGAGACATAGGCAGAGGGAGGAGCAAGCTGTCTGCAGAGAGCTTGATGTGGGACTTCATCTCAGGACTCCAGAATCATGCTCAACCACTAAGTTATCTGGGCCCCCTGAAGAAATTTTTTTTTTTTCTAACTCTGATTTGTATGCAACTATGAGGGATTACATTGACAATAATGTTGCTTGGACTCTTAAGTGTTTTTTAGGAGTATATCCTGATGGCACAGATGTAATGACTGGAAAACATTCTGGAGTAGTTAGCCAGAAAAAGGAGCTTGTACCAGACTGTATGTCAACACACTGTTTTCTTCATGGCAACTATCTTGCTATGAAAAATACCTTGGCTGAGCCAAACACTGTATTTTGTGATGTGTTTATGTCAGAATTAAAGATTCCAAACTGCAAATGTTAAAGTGTATTTTTTCAAGAGTAGGAATAAATTTAACCTCCAGTTTTTAAAGACGTGAAACAGACATCAAGATATCTATGCTGTTTTTATTTTTTTTATTTTTTTTATTTTTATTTATTTTTTTTTATTGGTGTTCAATTTACTAACATACAGAATAACACCCAGTGCCCGTCACCCATTCACTCCCACCCCCCGCCCTCCTCCCCTTCTACCACCCCTAGTTCGTTTCCCAGAGTTAGCAGTCTTTACGTTCTGTCTCCCTTTCTGATATTTCCCACACATTTCTTCTCCCTTCCCTTATATTCCCTTTCACTATTTCTTATATTCCCCAAATGAATGAGAACATATAATGTTTGTCCTTCTCCGACTGACTTACTTCACTCAGCATAATACCCTCCAGTTCCATCCACGTTGAAGCAAATGGTGCGTATTTGTCGTTTCTAACGGCTGAGAAATATTCCATTGTATACATAAACCACATCTTCTTTATCCATTCATCTTTCGTTGGACACCGAGGCTCCTTCCACAGTTTGGCTATCGTGGCCATTGCTGCTAGAAACATCGGGGTGCAGGTGTCCCGGCGTTTCATTGCATTTGTATCTTTGGGGTAAATCCCCAACAGTGCAATTGCTGGGTCGTAGGGCAGGTCTATTTTTAACTGTTTGAGGAACCTCCACACAGTTTTCCAGAGTGGCTGCACCAGTTCACATTCCCACCAACAGTGTAAGAGGGTTCCCCTTTCTCCACATCCTGTACAACATTTGTGGTATCCTGCCTTGTTAATTTTCCCCATTCTCACTGGTGTGAGGTGGTATCTCATTGTAGTTTTGATTTGTATTTCCCTGATGGCAAGTGATGCAGAGCATTTTCTCATATGCATGTTGGCCATGTCTATGTCTTCCTCTGTGAGATTTCTGTTCATGTCTTTTGCCCATTTCATGATTGGATTGTTTGTTTCTTTGGTGTTGAGTTTAATAAGTTCTTTATAGATCTTGGAAACTAGGCCTTTATCTGATATGTCATTTGCAAATATCTTCTCCCATTCTGTAGGTTGTCTTTGAGTTTTGTTGACTGTATCCTTTGCTGTGCAAAAGCTTCTTATCTTGATGAAGTCCCAATAGTTCATTTTTGCTTTTGTTTCTTTTGCCTTCGTGGATGTATCTTGCAAGAAGTTACTATGGCCGAGTTCAAAAAGGGTGTTGCCTGTGTTCTTCTCTAGGATTTTGATGGAATCTTGTCTCACATTTAGATCTTTCATCCATTTTGAGTTTATCTTTGTGTATGGTGAAAGAGAGTGGTCTAGTTTCATTCTTCTGCATGTGGATGTCCAATTTTCCCAGCACCATTTATTGAAGAGACTGTCTTTCTTCCAATGGATAGTCTTTCCTCCTTTATCGAATATTAGTTGCCCATAAAGTTCAGGGTCCACTTCTGGATTCTCTATTCTGTTCCACTGATCTATGTGTCTGTTTTTGTGCCAGTACCACACTGTCTTGATGACCACAGCTTTGTAGTACAACCTGAAATCTGGCATTGTGATGCCCCCAGATATGGTTTTCTTTTTTAAAATTCCCCTGGCTATTCGGGGTCTTTTCTGATTCCACACAAATCTTAAAATAATTTGTTCTAACTCTCTGAAGAAAGTCCATGGTATTTTGATAGGGATTGCATTAAACGTGTATATTGCCCTGGGTAACATTGACATTTTCACAATATTAATTCTGCCAATCCATGAGCATGGAATATTTTTCCATCTCTTTGTGTCTTCCTCAGTTTCTTTCAGAAGTGTTCTATAGTTTTGAGGGTATAGATCCTTTACATCTTTGGTAAGGTTTATTCCTAGGTATCTTATGCTTTTGGGTGCAATTGTAAATGGGATTGACTCCTTAATTTCTCTTTCTTCAGTCTCATTGTTAGTGTATAGAAATGCCACTGACTTCTGGGCATTGATTTTGTATCCTGCCACGCTACCGAATTGCTGTATGAGTTCTAGCAATCTTGGGGTGGAGACTTTTGGGTTTTCTATGTAGAGTATCATGTCATCGGCGAAGAGGGAGAGTTTGACTTCTTCTTTGCCAATTTGAATGCCTTTAATGTCTTTTTGTTGTCTGATTGCTGAGGCTAGGACTTCCAGTACTATGTTGAATAGCAGTGGTGAGAGTGGACATCCCTGTCTTGTTCCTGATCTTAGGGGAAAGGCTCCCAGTGCTTCCCCATTGAGAATGATATTTGCTGTGGGCTTTTCATAGATGGCTTTTAAGATGTCGAGGAATGTTCCCTCTATCCCTACACTCTGAAGAGTTTTGATGATCCTAATATTTCAAAGCAAAGGGGGAAGGCCTCAAGAAAACTTATAAAACTAGAAAACAGATTTTCTACATATTGTCACAAAAAGTTCCATAATTTATCAACTACTACCTGTAAACTGGGTGAACACTGATATTGAATGTTTGTAAAATTACTGATCACCTTATAAATTACTCTGTTGAACTTGCTTTTTGGTCAAAGGAATACTTACTTACTCATGAAATTCATGGACCTAGAATGCATTTCATTCTGTATAAGATAGCTTGAACTAAAATATAAATTGAGAGGGTGAATTGTTGAAATTTGCTACTTATGAAAGGTTGAAGATAAAGCTTGAGAATATAGTATCACTTACATCACTTGATATGAAAGTTTAACATGAATATCTAGAAGTTGCTGACATTACTTTAAAATCTCTCCTTCCTTTCTTATCAACATATCTCTGTGAAATTAGTTTCTCTATAGGAAATCATTAAAATAGTCATAGAAATATGTTATCCCCTACAAATGCCATGTTGTCTATCCAACCTGGATTAAATAAATTAATAAACCAAGACGAAAAATCACTTGACACATAAAACAACTTTAGATATTGATACAAATGTTACATCTCATATGAGTATTGCCATTTCATTCATAACTCTCTCTCCTCTCCTATTCTTTTTCTTTCTTTTTCCTCTCCTATTCTTCTTTCCTATTCCTTCTATTTATTTATTTTTCTTATAAGACTGTTATGGACTCCTGGGATTACCTCAAATGCCCCTTGCTTCTCTCCTTGGACACAAAACTCCATTAAGAGGTTTCTTCAGACAATCCCTTTATTTGTTAAAGTATTTATTTGCTACTTATCATAATACATTTATAACTGTAGGATAAAATGAAAAAAAAATTTTTATGAAAAAAATTTTTATGAAAAAATTCCATGAGTAGAAGAACAATTTAAATATTCAGATTGCCGAAGATACCAAATCATACTACAGGAGAAGCCTTGTGATATTCAGTGACATAAAAGCATGTGTTAGCTATCTGTCACTGAGCAAAAAATGATCATAGATGTAGAGGTTTAAGACACAGAACAATAATTATCTCTAAGTTTCTGTGGCGCAGGAATCTGGCACAGCTTAGCTGGATCCTTTCTCTTCAGAGTGTCTCACAAGGTTTCATTCAAGGTGTGACTCATGGCTCAGGTCCACCTAAAGCTCCAACTGGGGAAGAATCTGCTTCCAAGCTCATGTACCTTTTGGCAGGATTCAGTTCTTTACAGGTTGTTACACTGAGGGCCCCATTCCTTGAGGAGTGTTGGCTGGAGGCCCCCTCAGTTCCTTTTGTGGGGGCCTCTCCACTGTGGCAGCTCGCTTCATCAAATCCAGAGAGAGAGAGAAAGAAAGAGCGAGAGAGAGAGTGTCTGCCAGCAAGATGGAAGTCATGGTTTTATGTAGTTTAAACATAGAAGTAACATCCCATCACATTTGCTGTATTCTGTTCATTAGAAGTAAGTCAGTAGATCAACCCACACTCAAGGGGGATAGAATTGCACAAGTGTATGTATGTCAGGAAGAGAAGATCACTGGGGGCTATCTTAGATTCTGCTTTGCACAAAGCCTATATTTTCATGAGGGCCAGGCAAACACTAAGTTCAGAGTCAACAGATTATAAGGAAAAACTTGGCTCTGGAAGAATTATGAGGTCAATGCTTTCAATATATGCCTAGGTAACAACTTATGCAGTTAGGCTCCTTCTCAGTATACCACACAGATGCAGATATCAGCATTTTTCTACTTTCTCCAAGACTAAAATTGAGTGACTAAAATTGAGTGACTGACTACCTTCTGTTACAATTCTGTTACAATTGAAATATAGAAATAGCATATGAGTGCTCAGTTTTCCATCTTAAATGAGAGACTTCAGAGATTTCTTTTTCCAGTTAAAAGTATTCCTTGTGCTTGTAAAAATCATCACAAGGAAGTTAAATATCAATTTTAGAATTATTGTCGAATTCATAATATTAAGTTTCCTAATAATATTTTTTCTTATATGATAAGAAATCCTGCCAACAACTACATGAGCTCAGAAGCAGATTCTTCCCCAGTTGGAGCTTCAGATGGACATGAGCCATGGGTCACACCTTGACCCATTTATGCAAGTTTTTTTGTTTTTTACTTTGTATTTAGAAGGTTTTTATTCATATGCTGCACACATTCCTTATAAATTTTTGATTATAATGTTATATTTCCATTGCACTTATGAACAAAAATCTTTTTTAGTATTTTCTCCAGTTAATTACCATTGATCTATAGGTAAGCATTTGACTTCATTCAATGCTATAGTGTTTGTTAATTATAATAATCTTTGAAGTATTTACTTGTGACTCACAGGTATGAATGCTATTATCACCAAAGACTTGTGTTTATTTATATTCTATTTCTTATTTTATTAATTAGAACTTTGAATTAGAAGTAAAATTTGTGAAAATTGGCATTTTCACTGTTAGAGGAATGGCATCTCAGCTTAAACGTGAAATATCCTTCTCATTAAGAATTATTTATTTAGCAAATACTACCTGAAATAACTTTGTTATTGTAAACCAGATAAGTTCAATGATGTTCATATACACAGTCGAATAATTCTTAGCCTAGTAATCTCCCAGTACCTCCTGGAATCCTAAGGTTATTTGATAAAATGCAGAGGAAAATGAATATGCCATGAATAAGGATGTAGCCTAGAAAGTAAACAGTAATAAGATCCATCTCTTAATTGTGCCCTATCGATCAATAGACATTCTTGTCAATTGATAACTTAAGCTCACATATTATTTTGAAACTCTTATAGGGGTCAGATATATGATTTTATTAATTTTGGGAAGAAATATTTAGACCCTTCCATTGAAGCTGTCATTTTACTAGAATCCTTCTTCTTATGAACTGTTTGTAGTTTAAAATTATATACATGGTTGGGACACCTGGGTGGCTCAGCGGTTGAGCCTCTGCCTTTGGCTCAGGAAGTAATCTCGGTCCAGGGATCAATTCCTGCATCAGGCTCCCTGTGGGGAGTCTGCTTCTCCCTCTGCCTGCCTCTGCCTCTCTCTCTCTCTCTCTCTCCTCTCTGTATATTCTCATGAATAAATAAATAAATAATCTTTAAAAAAATTAAAAAAATAAAAATTATGTACATGGCTATTTGTATACACATCTTATCTCCCAAACTATATCCTACATCTCTTGCAGACTGAGTGTCAAAGAGCTAAAAAAGTTTTCTGCACACAATTGGTGCTCAATAAAAGTTGGCTGAAAGAATAATGAAATTAAGGTATTACAATGATTTCAGGTTATTGCATTGACGACTATTTAAGCCTAGGGTTTCAGTTTAGACTTACATTATGTTTAACCAACCATGTTTTACCTTCCTTAAACTAAGAAAATGCATTAACCTTTCTTCCCATTCCATAAACCTGGTACTTAATAGCACATTTCTGGCTTTGTAAACAGTAGGATTAGATTGTCATTTGAATGGGCTCCAAGTTTTCTTGTGCTAAGTATGAAAGCTTTGAATACACTTGTACTTTTCTGATTCATTCACACCACAATGATGCAATTTGGCAAGTGGTAATTTCTATAGCAATGAACGAAATGAGAATTCAGAAGTCTGAATTGTACACATTGATAAAAGTGACAATTTTTTTTATTCGTACAAGTTCATTTTCTCTGTTAGAAAATATATTCCAGGAATTTGGTTTGACTTTTACAATAAACTTCCTTTTGATAATCATTAAAGTTGAGAAATATTTTGTCACATATTTCACAGAAAAAAAATGTATGAATGTTTAGTTGCGACTAGGGGTAAATATACTGTTGTCATCATAGCAGCATTTTGGCTTTATTCTAATTTGACCTATTTAATTAAGGTGGAAATGGAATTTTTATGAATGATTCTTTATCCAGTAGTTGTTTAAATTCTATGTAAAACTATAATCACATGCAGATATGGATTTCTTACAAATATAGCACAGTCAAGGTAACAAGAATGCCCGCATATCCACATAGGACTTGTACCCACATTTGACAAGAATGTATTCACAAGAATGACCACATATCAATATATAGCATAACTTGAAATTAAAAACTTGTCAGAGACATTTGGAGCTGAGTATGAATAGGGTCTGAGTATCTATAAGGGCAGTAATTTTTTGAAAGCCAACTTACCTCTTACTATACACTGATTCATTAATTAATGCATACCTATTGAGCCCTTATTGAGCTGTCATTTGTGCAGTATGTGGCAATGTTGTCAACATCATAAGTAGGACGAGATAGAAGAGTAAAAGGGCTGGGGAGGCAGTTTTTAAAGCTGGCGATAAGATTTCGGTTGGATTATGTGATACACATGGCAGATGACATCCAGGAAGCAGCATCTCCCTGCTCTCAGAAGCCCTGCTTTTGACTCAGGCAGTCCATGATTAAATTCCTGATTTGCCATCTATTAGCTATGTTGCAAAATGACTATTTACTTAATAATGCTGGGTTCTTTCTTTTACGCAAAATGATAAGAATTTGTCACATTTGATAGTTCTAAAGTATAAACATAGTATATTTGAGGGTTTATTATGCCTCAGGAACAATGCTGCATTATTTTATTGATAATGAGGAGACAAATGATGGACATAGAAATGGCTATGATTTTGATGCTGCTGCTTCTTTTTTTCACAGAAAGTAATAACCAGGCAGTTTTATGGGAGGTGTTCCATATGCCAAGATAGGATTAAATGTGGGACTCTTTGTTAAGGGAACTGTGTGAAGGAGAAAATTGTTAGAGAATCTAGGGAAGACTGGGAGAGTTGTCAGACAGCATATAAATATGTTCCAAGGGAAAGAGATGGACAGCCTTAGAATCTAAGGAATGTTTAGCGAGGTCCTCCTAGCTTAGTGTCCTCCACTAAGCTTAGTGTCCTTAGAGGAGTTCTAGTGTTTTCAGGAATAGGCCTGCCTTAAGAATCCCTGACATTCCAATCATTGAGAAGGAGCCTATGTGAAGCCTTGTCATGATGAATTTCAGAGTGCAGAAGTTGGGGCCATTGGTTAATTCCACTCCCCAGAGCAGAAGGTCTGCAAGGTCCATTTCTTATGATGAACTCACAAGCAGGTGTGTTCAATGGATTCAAGTGACGACAGATTAATTAGTGAGGGATTATTTAGGAGAAGGAAAAGTTCCTACTAATGACTTCCATTTTACAGAGATCCCAGAAAAGTATTGTACTCATTCGTTTTTTGACTCGGTTTTTAATTATTCTCTGTTTGAGTCAAAGCCAATTCTACTTCCAATACATCATAGTTGATTTCCAAAGACTCGCTTATAGTTTTGTGATTTGTTGCGGTTTAAGAAAGTATATATTTTATTTATTTTTGCTATTTGAACTTCATAAAATCAATGAAGTTAATGGTAGGACTGGATGTCATTTGAGGAAACAGATTCAGGGAGCACTTTGGAGGGAATTGGAAGGGCTAGGACACTGGAGATTTGCCTTAACTCCAAGCCTGATGGTGTTTCAAGTGTTTCATTCTTATCTAGTGGATGCAGTACTCTGGAAATGCACAATATGACAGAGATCAGGTTTTAAAGATCCTCCAAATAAAGGTTGTATTATCAGTTGAACCAGTGATGGGGCAAAGGTGAGAAAAGAGTCAAAAACAGTTTTCAAATCTGTGTGGCTGACAGGAATAGACCACGAATAAGATAAAAGTAAATAGTTCATATAGCTATGCCCCTCAATGGGGTCAATTTGTAAACTCATTATTTATTTAGAGGAGCATCTTATTGAAGTCTGCAGGAAGTAGTCCTTTTAAATACATTTGTTATAGGAGCAAAAATAGAGCAGATGTGCAAGTAAACTCTTTCTAGGATTTCAGAGCTTGTTATTTCATGTTTGAAAATCAGAATAATCAAGCAAAATATGTTCCTATTGTTATACAAATGTTTCATTTCAGCACATCTGATGTCAGCTTTGGAAATTGTAAGAACAATGTGGCTTTTCACAACCTTGCCAGGCTCATGTGGGAAATCAAGTCTATAGGATACAAACGTAGCTACAAGTTGATACATATTTATTTGCACATAATAAAAATGGCAGAGAATACAAAAGTCATTTAAAGCTCTTTTGTTATAAGATTCTGTTTACTAGATGGAAACAGAACTTTATTTAGGCTATCAAAGGAGTAGATGTTAATTAAACATACCAGAGATATTCGAATAGGTCATGGTATAGAAACTTTCTTATGACTGCTATCAAGCTGACAAGCACATACAAGGTTTGCAGATAAATGCCATTTCATTTTCTATTAGGGAAACAACAATAGGAAAGCTAATTTGGGGAATTTTAAAATTTCTCTTGAGGTTTTACAAATATGTTGTCCTCCCTCGATTTGAATTGAATAAATTAAATAATAAAACACATAAACTCACACATTGCCTTTTTCCGTGGATGTTCTTGCCAGCTGTTGTGACTTTATTGAGTAATACATTATCAGTGTGATAGTGTATTTGTGATGATGAATTGCACTGTTACATAATTAGAGCAATTGTGTCCTGATGATATATTAACTCAATAACCCAGTAGCAGTAGCAGGCAGAAGAAAATTATTTTAGAAATTCTGATTCTACATGATTATTTTTTAAATACATTGTATATATACCATTTCAATACATTGTATTATAATAGCTCAACAAAAAATATTTTTAGCCAATGCTTCCATTTTACATTTGGGAATAATTCAGGCATTGTGAAAAAAGGGGAGGGAATTTAGTCTTGGGTTAAACCACATTTCTAAATTTTTGAACCTGAATAATTATTCTGAAACTTGGTTTTCCTACCTGTAAAATGGAGGCAATAAAGTTTATCTCAGGTCTTATTGTAAGGTTAGTGTGATTTGGGTTTTGGGGGGCTTTATAAAACAAGATGCAAAGGCAACATAACGTAGTGTTTTGGGTTATGGTATGTTTTTTATTTGGTTCTGGAACTTGCAAACTGTGTTACTCTAGACAAGTTAACTCTACAGTGTCTCAGTTTTTTCATCTATAAAAAAAATGTTACTGCTGGGAGGGGTGTCTGGGTGGCTCAGTAAGTTAAAGGTCTGCCTTGGACTCAGGTCATGACCCCAGGGTCCTGGGATCAAGCCCAGCATCTGGCTCCCTGCTTAGCGGGGAGTTTGCTTCTCCCTCTGAGCCCCTGCCCCGCAATGCCCTTTCTGTCCCTCAAATAAATAAATGCAATCTTTAAGAAACAATTGCTACTTTTTAAATGAGATTTAATTGAAAAAAAAATCTGTGAATTAGAATAAGGCCTGTTCAATATAAATGTTAAATAAATAAATAAATAATTTTATTAAGACAGTACCTCAAAGTATCTTAGTCACTGTGATGGTTAATTTTATGTGTCAACTTGACTGGACCATGGAGTGCTCAAGTATTTATTAACACATTATGCTAGGTGTTTCTTTGAAGGTGATTTTTTTTGAATGAGCTTAACATTTGTTTATTTTTTTTGAGTATAGTAGACACACAATGTTACATTAGTTATAGGTGTACAACATGGTGATTCAATTTTTCTATTGAGTAAAACAAGTCACTCTCCCTAATGTGAGTGGGCCTCAAGCAACAAGTTGAAAAGCTGAAAGCCTGAAAAGAAGAAAACGTAGCTTATTATTTGAATAACGAAGAACTCCTTCTGCTTGACTGCCTTGAGAAGGAATTTTTTTTTTTTTTTCCTGTCTTTGGACTCAACTCTAAACGCTGACTCTTCTGGGTCTTGAGGTTGCAAGCATGTGGACCTGGAACCATACCATCAGCTCTCCTGTATCTTCAGCTAGCCAATTGCAGATCTTAGGACTTGTCAGCCTCCATAATCACATGAACCAATTCTTTATAATGAATCTCTCTCATGTATATGTCTATATATGCATGTATGTATAGCTTTCTATTGGTTCTGTCCCTCTGGAGAACCCTAGTATAGTCACATATGTGTCTTTAACAACCAAAATGATAAATACTTTTAATTACATAGATTTTTACATATTTTGTAAATGTGGAAAAATGAATGCAAAGCTAAGCTAAATCAACTATACCTCAATAATAATAATAATTATAATAATTATAATAAGCTAAGCTGAATATACATAGTAACAAAGTATGTATTAAAATTCCATTATGGGAACACCTGGGTAGCTCAGTGGTTAAGCATCTCTCTTTGGCTCAGGGTGTGATCCCAGGGTTTGGGATCAAGTCCTGCATCAGGCTCTTTGTAAGGAGCCTGCTTCTGCCTATGTCTCTGCCTCTCTCTCTGTCTCCCATGAATAAATAAATAAAATATTTAAAAATTTTTTTTTAAATTAAATTCCATTATATAATTCTTACAGAAATTTTAAAATTTAAATGACTCCAAATAACTATACAATTGTTATAGGATCAAATAATTTAATAACTTAATTCTTTCTGGTTGTCATAGATTATCAGAGTAGATTTAAATTTATGTAATCTTTTTGCAGTGTCTTCCTGATTTTTATATCATATCTAGAGGAGGCCAAAGACATAGAATTACTAGGTAAATGTTTCATCTTTTTAGTAAGTTAATAGATTTTAATAAATTCTTTTACTATTATCCTTTTCATTTAAAAAAATAAATGACTATTTGAGAGTTTTCAGTTTCAGTGCCAATGGGAGCAATTCAGTCAGATATAGGAAAACAATTCATGAATGATGTAGGAAGTTTCAGCAGCATCATATCTTCATTAGTTGGAAGAAACTAATTTCTAATATGGCTGATTCTTATTATTTGTGTTAGTTATATTCTTTAAAGTCCTCATTAACAACAGATTGGTGAATACTGAGCATCGCTCCTAGGGGAAATGCAGGCTTATGTTCCTGTGAACCTCTGGTCACATTTTTGTCAATCAATCAGTGCCAATCCTTGTTTTATGTGTTTCTGTTTAAAGTCACCCACCTTATTGGATATATAGCATTGCTTCATTAACATTGAACTCACTACCAACAGCACTATAACTCCTGCCTGAACTAAGCTTCTCCATAAAGATATCACAGTTTTCTTGTTCTTAGGAACACCACACAGCACCACAACACTCCATGTGAGAGCCATTTTAAACAGCAAAATCACTAACAAAAAAGCACAAAAAGGTGAAAAATACAGCACTAAATAGACCACAAGAAGGATATTTGTTCATAGAGCATTGACATGCTTGACTTCAAGTAGGTATATGTGTATCAGGGCACTCAAATTTTTTACCATTCTGTTCATGTCTATGAAAGTCATACAAGTAATGATTTTAGGGTCAAAAAACTTAGCTAATAAGCAAATTTGCAAATGCACAATTCATGAATAAAAGGGATCAATGGTACTTCTACATTTGAAGTATTTTTCAATACCCCAACATTTCAATTAGTAATTTGTATTGTTAACTAGAGTATTCTTGTTAAGTGAGAATATGAGTTTTAGAGAAAATTATTTGAATCCAAGTGTGGTCTCAAGTAAGAAAACTGTAAATCTGTAACGTAGATGCAGATGAGTTTATTAGGAAGAACACATTGCCAAAGTTGCAAAGAGAGTAATTTTGAACATGTAAAATATAAATTTAAGATTATAAAGAGTTGTGATTCTGAAAATAAAATTTAGAGAATTCAAAAACATGGGCAAATTTTCATGTTTTAGTTTGTATATCTTTATTGGTTCAAAGCAAATGGAGTTTTATGCCCAAGAACACTTTCAGCAGAAATCAGAAATCTAATTATTTTAATTCAGAGTATTAAATATGCAGACTATAGGCAGAAATCCATGTCTTTTTCATATGCAATTGAAGTGATCACTTTGATGTCAGTTATTTAAAAAAATAGCAACAATCCTTCTTCTCCTCAAGACTGGGCTGAAACAGGGCTTGAGGACTATTACTAAGTCATGTAGCCTACATACAATATCCTTGAAGTAATAGGCATGGGAGGATGTGATGATTTGCACATTAATGACTTGTTCAACTGAAAAAAATTGCCCATTATTACCAAATAATTAATAGTAAGGGTAGAATATTATAAGGAGATAAAGTTCATAATTAGACACACCTGACTTCAGAGTCCATCACCACTACTGTGAAGGTGAGTGATTTCGACTCTATTAATGAACTTCACTGAACCTCATTTTCCTCCCAAGTAGTTGGATATGGAGTAGAATGGTGATTACTGCTATTAGTTCTGGAGGAACATTACCTGACTTTGAGTCCCAGTTCTGCCACCTGGGAGGCTGTTGGAGAAAATTATTGTTTTCTCAAAATGTACCTTTCTCATCTGTTTAAAGGATGTGATGACAGGAGTACCTTGTATCAATATGGATTCAGCTGCAATACAGAATCTGTTCTAACTTGGTAGAACATATAAATGTATGCTAAAGAGCTTTTAGAGATATTGAAAAAGCTGAATAAACAGACTCGATGCTTGTCTGAACAGAATGTCAATTACCTTTGGGCCACAATTTCCCAACCGTGGCTAAAACACCCCGTGGTGCTGCTGTAATGGTAGCCAATTCAAAGAGAAGCCAAATGGTGGTTCACATTTTTTATTCCAAAACAGTGACATGTGTTGGACACCATGAAAACTACTATGTTAAGTTGTTTTGACCTACTTAATAAATGGAACATAATATCTGTGTTAAAAGTTACACTATATGAACATTATGTGGATTTGAGAGTTCAGATTCCTAGATGCACTGTGGAAAAAAAAAATTCTGAGACACTAAGACACATCGAACCAAGAAATTTTGGAAACTTTGTCATAGAAATAAATGTTGGAAACTTTTGTCAAACAGCTCACAAAAACTTTGGGAAGAATGAATAAATGGGCTCTCTGCTGAGCTTCCAAAAATGTTTCACAAAGTTCATGTTGAATAAATGGGCCAGCCACCAATGGAAATGTGGCTTCCTCCCAAATTGGTAAACTGTCATTACAGCTATTGGCCTGGGAACCTAGTCATGTTGGCTAAAATCCACATGCCTTGCCTCTCTCCCCACTTGGTTCTAAATTTAAGTTTCACATGAATGCATCTGATTGGTGGACACTAAATCACATCTAGCTCACCCTAATTAAAATTATATCAAATTAAAAATTCAAATCCTCACTCACACCAGTTCAACAGGCTCACTTCAAGTTCAATAACCGCAAAGGGCTTTGGTATTGGACAGTGTAGAATGAGGACATGCTCATGATCACAGACAGTGCTGTTTGGCCAAAACCATTAGCTGTATCTGTCACAGTTTTATTTGGATCCTTTCCTACTTTACCCTTTGTCCCATTTTCTTCCTTTATTCCACATCTTGAGTCAGTCTGGCTGGAATATTAACCTCCCTGTGATGAGACATTTACATAAACTCAGATTTCTGTCTTTCTGATTCCAATTGCTTGACAATCTGTTTCTTCAGCTTCATATCTGAGTCTTTCTGATTTTCTATTATAGTTATACATCAAGGTTTCCCCACTTTAGCACCATTGGTAGTCTCAGTTGTCTGATTTTGTTGGGGTGTGGGGAGGCTGTTCTTTACATTATTAGGATGTTTAGTAGTACCATTGAGCTCTGCCCACTAGATCCTAGTAGCAACCTACCTACATTGTGATAATCAAAAATGTTCCCATCCATTGCCACTGCCCCCTGGGGGAGAAGAAAACTGCTGGTATGGAAGCTTATGGCATTGAGCCTAAGAAGTTTCTTTTGGATTCATATGTTGAAAAAAAAATGTACATTCCAGTTACCAAGGAATAGCTTCTTTTTCCCCATTTTACTTATCACCAAATTATATTTCTTTCCTCTCCTCTCCTCTTCTAACTCCCCTATGCATGTGGCCATTTCTTATTTTTCTTTCTTTTTTTAAAAAGAAAGTAAACTGGGGCAGCCCGGGTGGCTCAGCAGTTTAGCACTGCCTGCAGCTCGGGTGTGATCCTGGAGACCCGGGATCAAGTCCCACGTTGGGCTCCCTGCATGGAGCCTGCTTTTCCCTCTGCCTGTGTCTCTGCCTCTCTCCCTGTGTCTCTCATGAATAAATAAATAAAATCTTAAAAAATAAAGAAAGTACAGTTTCAGGCATAATATTATTTGCAAATTTTTTGCTTTTAAATTATTGAAACCATGATGTTTCTCTCTCACACACACACAGACACACACAGAACTACCCTTTGGATATAGGATCTCAGGAGTTTACTCTTTTATAAATAATCCTCTGTAATTTTACTGATATATTTACTTTCCTCCCCAGAACAATGATAGCCCAGAGTCTATAGCAATTTTTCAAGTTTGGGCAGTGGAGCTTGCATTATACTTGCTACCTTTCAGCACTAAAAAAATGGGTAATAAGGAAATGAATGAAATTAATAAATACATAAACAGCAAATAATAAAAGGCAGCCTAGAAGGGAAGGTAGTCAGTATCTTAAAAAATCTCCAGTAGATGACTAAAAAGTGTCTTAGAACAGTGCCAAATGAGTTGGTTATGATAAAATGCTCCTCAACTTTGATTACACATTAGAATCACCTGGCAAACTTAGAAATGCTACTCCAGCCTGGATCCACTCCCAAGATTCTGATTAAATATATCTGAGTGAACTCCAGAAATAGATTTTTTAAGCTTCTCAGGTAATTCTAAAATATATCCAGACTTGCTAATCTTTGCAAAATAGAAAATCACAGGACGATGTGTGTGGAGGACAGGGGGCCTCCAAATTATTGATTCGTGTGATGTAGATTGGTTTCTAATTCAATAGGTTTGGAATATCTGCTTCAAAAATTATAGTTTTGTCAACCCCCTCCTGTGATTATATGTTCTCAGTCTTAGGAGTACTTTTTAAAAATATTTTAAATTTATTTATTCATGAGAGACACAGAGAGAAGCAGAGACATAGGCAGAGGGAGAAGCAGGCTCCCCGTGGGGAGCCTGATGCGGGACTCGATCCCAGGACCTTGGGATCATGACCTGAGCCAAAGGCAGATGCTCAACCCCTGAGCCACCCACATGCCCCAAGAAGTACTTACTTTCTTAGCAGACAAATGTCATCTAGAATGAAATCTTGCCTCTGTGTCAGGTAATCCGAAAGTGGGCCTAAGGATGTAGAAATTTGGATGATAGCAGAGGGTGACCCTTGGATGTGGTAAAAAAGTAGGGGAGCCTGGTTTGGGGACCAGGTTCCAGGGGGCAGAACTCAAGGCCAGCCAACAAGGTTGAATTAAGGAACCTGGTAGTTGTGTAGCAAAGGTTCTGAGTGATCATAACAGAGATAGAAGTCAATGAAGTGGTTATGAAGAATAAGGCAAAAAATTAAAAGAAATACTGTTCCTAGAAGGCAGTAGGGTAGCTGAGGCCAAGCCTTGAACTGCTTTGATTTATGGCATCACTCGCTGGTAATCACACTAAGCCCTGAGCCTGTAGATGGCTAAATGACATCAGTTTAGGATATTGGGAGTCTTCTAATCAAAGTGGATAGAGTAAGAAACCCTGAAATACTTTGCAGTGTTTACTCTAATCCCTCATCTATTTTTAAATTTCTAAGCAGGATAAATTTGGGATTTTCCCAGGACCCAGATCACTTTTCATTTTGAAAATACATTGTTCATAACATTTTCATTTTTAATGAGATTATGTTATTATTAGTTCAGGCAAAACATCTAGATTAATTAAAATTGTTCCACTTATGAAGAAATCCTAAGCTATTAACATTTCAGAGCATTTTTTTAACTGTTCAAGTAGAAACATTAAGAATCCATGAGACTCCAAGTCAATTTTCTGTCGTTTTTAATTCTCCAAAGTAGCAATAGATATTTTCTTCCATGTAACTTGGCTTTAGCTTCACATATTAGACAGTATATAAAAGATGAGACCAAACAAATCTTAGAAAGGGGCACTTAACTTACTCTTAATTTGTAGCTAGTTATTGACTAGTGTTTCCATTTGAAAGACTTTTGAACGAATCACTTTTTTTTTTTTTTGCCACACAGTGAAGCAATCGTCTTTATTTTAACTCATTCATAACACAATTTTCAACTCTTTTCAAAGATATACACCCCATATATTAAGACCTCCATGGATTCCAGAAGCCATTCAAAGTTAGATAAAGGGTTTTTGTTTTTTGTTTTTTGTTTTGACTACAGGCTGCTTAGATGAACATTTTGTCAGAGGCCCAGAGTTCAAAATTTTAGTTTTAGTAATCCCCCTTCCATCTTTGTTTGCCAAATATGATTACCCAGAACTCCCTGGTTGTTGAATCTACTCAGCGGATCCTTGTTCAGGGCCTTCACTTTTCTTCCCTCTTTGTCCACATTTTCCTAACTTACAGTTTTGTACAAATGAATGAGTAAGCTCAAGCCACACTCGTCTGTGACTTACACAGCCTCGCTGTCATTCGGTTAAAATGCACTCTGTTCAACTTGCCAAGAGAAAATATTTTCGTGATACATGACACTTAGTAGGAGAGTCCTGTTCTGGCACAGACTCAGGACATATCCCTCCAGGTGTACATGCTTAATTGAAAAAAAGAACAAAAATAAAATAGTCAGCTATTATAGAAAAAATCCAGCTTGAAGGGTTACAACTGTAGCCTTTAACATAAATGCCTTGGGCCCTTTACACAACAGGAAAAAATGCTGTTTCCTCTTTCTGGGATTACCTATTAGCTTCTTACCACTGCTGGCATTCTTGTCAGTCAGGGATCCAGCAAAGAAGACCTCAGTTTATCCTTCTCTGAACACCTCATTTACATTATATTGTCTTAAGGTCTTTTCCGCAAACCATTGAAATGGTCTCATTCTCACATCTATGTGTTTATATTTTATTTTCTCTGTCTACAACCCTGTTCCTCCCTAAGAATGAAGCTTGGATTTGTTTCCTTCACTGCAGCTTGCTAACCATCAAGAAAATGCCTGACCTCCTAAGAGGCGCTTGATTGTGATGTACTGAAGGAATGTGAATGAGAGTCTATTACCTGAATTGTCTGAGTTTCAATTCCCCCAACTTGAAAATTGTGATAAAGATAATGTCTCGAACACAGAGTTCAACAAGATAGTACACCCAGGAAAAATGTTCGTTATTATTAATGAGGCTTGTGACAGAGAAAATTGCCAAGTGATGTTCTCAATGCTCATGGCAAAGAAGTGGCTTTTTATGTGATCATCAGTAAACAATGTCCACTAACCTTGTTTTTCAACGTGTGGGTGTCTATGGACTACTCATATCAGAATCACATGGGCTACTTTTCTTTATCTCTGATTCATTGAATTTCTGAGAATAAGCCTAAAAGCTCAGTATTTTAAAAAATTAAAAAAAAAATTCTTGGCTATTTTTATATGCAGTAGAGTTATGAAGTACTATCACAGATACCTTAATTCCTGGACTAATGAATCTTCTAGGAATAAAGTACTTTTATAGAGAGTTGAACTATTTTAAACGGAAAAAAAATTAACCTCATAATTATGACCTTTGAAGCTTGAACCTTGCCATATGACTTCTATTTGTTCTCTCAGATGAAAGCAAATCTGACTCTTAAAAGATGTTGAAATCTGTAAAAATCACTTACTTTGAAACTACTTCCTCTGAAACCTTTTCATTGCTTGCTCTTGCCTCAGGCAGCAAGCTCTTTTGCTGTTCAGATCCAGAATGATGTTTACCTTTTTGAAGGATTTTCCCTATTACAATAGAAACAAAACAAAACAAAAGAAAAGAAAACAAAAGTTCTCTTGTTAGTCTTTTACACTTGACATTTTTTATTACCCTTTAAGAAAAATGAACATCTGCAAGTTAATATATACATTTATGCCTTAGATCTCTATAAAATAAACAAAAACCTTGGTCACAGAGAAAAGGAACTATACGTAACCACCACCACACATTGCTAGGCAAATAATTTGTTATGTGTGGGGGCAGGTGTGGGGAGTTCTTGTAAAATGAAATCGGGACTAAGCCTCAGGCAAATGGGCTTTAACCATTTTTGAGAGAAGCTAGAGGGATTGTTTATTGTGTCAGGGGCAGGGAGCCATAGGTAAGGATTAGAAGGAATGGAACATAAATGGTGATGTGTTAAAAAGGAGTAACTACTGGTGTTGAGGGCATCTGCTGCTTCTTTCACATGAATTTTATCCCACAGTTAGACTTAGTATCACCTTACCCTGCTCAAAGCAGTCAGTTGGGCAGAGTTTTGGGAATACATTGTCTTTTCTCCTCAACTTAACAATACTGCAGTACTATCATTCACAATCTACCTAACACATCTCTAAGCCTCTTTTATTATCATAACCATTCCTGGGGTGGGAATATCACTGAAGTACTGAGATCTATGGACTTTATTAATAGAACTAACGTGAGATGGACTCACCACAGTGCATTGTTTCTTTGCTACCAGGTGGCCAGTGTCTCCGGCTGAGGTCTACTTGTGTTTTACTCTGAGCTCAGTACTTATTCTATTTTTGAGGAAAAAAAAATCAAGCCATAGGATTGTTGGTTGCATTAATAGCAATATATAAGTCTTAACTGTAATATATAATGTAATATAAAATATAAATAAATATAATTATACTCAACGTTTTATTTAATAAGACGTGCATATATAAATGTTATACTCTGCAACTTTGTGTTATGTGCATTTTCTTGTATGTCTGACTTGTGAGGCATTTGATGCATAAAAATCATGTATATTATTATATAAAAGTAATATCTGATGCATATTTTTAGGGTTTTGTACTTTTTAAAGTATTCTGCTACATATTCTTTAATGTACTTATTGCAACACCTGTGTTAGTTCAGTAAAGAGATGAAATGGTTTGCTATCAAGCGAGTAGAGCCTAAAAATTCCAAATTCAGATCTATCTCTCTCCCCTGAACTCACACGGTCCCTAGTTGTTAGTTTTGAAATTTCATTTTTTTGGTAATATGTGGATTATTTTTGCCAATGTTTATATTTGCAGATGACGTTTTGTCAATTTTGATCAAGCAAGTGAAATAAGAAATATGAAGCACTGGTTTCCTTCTCTGCACGATGAAAGAGTTATTTTAATTTTTGCCTATTGTGTGCATATATACATAGTTTTGGTTTTTTAAAACATTAGTAATCTCTCTCATTCTCTAAATTGAATATCAACACAGAAGATTGAATATATGCTATGCACTAATAGAATCTCAGTGTCTAAGCAGGCTAATGAAACAATAAACTAATCTCCTCTGGAATAATTGCCACATTATTTACATGTTTTTAGAAACAAATTCTCAAATTACATACATACTTATGCAGTGTTTTTCTAAACATTTCAGGTTGTGTAACATAATTGTCAAATTATGTCACATTCTCTTTATGAGTTATATAATTGGAATTATAATTTTTACATAAACATGTGAGATTAACACAAAGAAGATTTAATTTAGGCTAAATCATCCATTTAGTTTCCCATAAGATAGACTCAATAAATGGGGTTTTAAAAATCCGTTTGCAAAAATCAACCACTAATTTTGGGGAATACCAAAATAAATTAGTTTCAGTGGCTAATATTTTAATATCATCTATATGAAATAATATTTCATCAGCAAATCTCAGCAAGATCACACACATGCAATGGTTATTTATGTAACAACTTTGGTCAGGTGGCACATATACAAGAACCATGAGGTAGAAAGGTATCCTGAGTAGCCACTAGAAAGAACACAATCCATATTAACTTATACTTAGGAAAGGTCTCTTTTCTTTCCTGTCTCTTTTCTCCCAGTTCTATGCTCTGGTATGGGAGCTGGTTCTCCTGGTTTCAGAAGTTTATTTCCCAGTTTTCCCAATTAAGCTAAAGTTTGTTGCATTCTCTGTCTCCAATTCATATTTTTGATACTATTAATTGTAGATTACAGGTTGTATTTGTAGTTTTCTTTATTGATATACATGCATTTGGAAGATATGTTGAAATAAGCTGATTTATCCAGTTTGTACTATAGAAACTCAGCAAATTTTCTCTCATTCCCCCCTAAACCCAAAACAATCAGACTTTCTTTCATCCCTCACTACTTCAAAAATTCCCTTGTCTATGTGATCAATGACTGTCAAGTGGCCAAATCCAATGATCAGTTGTGTGTCTTATTTTTGGTTCTGCTTCCTCCCTGCAAGCTCCTTTTGTATCCCCTTTTGGTAGTTTCTCCTCACCTTGCTGACCTTGCAATATTGTAGTTTCTGTTTCTATTCAATCCTTCAGTGATATTTCCATAAATGTAAAAACAATCGGTATGCTTGCATTTTCTAAATTTTTATTTCCAACCTAGATCTTATTTCTGAACTTTTGAGTCATATTTTTAAGTACCTACATAATACTGACTTTTGCAAATTTAATAGGTATACCATACTTAGCTAGTCCAAAATTAAACTCATGATTTTCAACCTAACAGCAAACTTTTCGTTCCAGTTCCTTCATCTTCATAAATGGCAACTCTATTTTTCGAACTACTTTAGACAAACATTAACCTTTATCTAGTTAGTTTTTTTATTAATCAACTTTAATTTTTAGAATAGTTTTAGATTCACAGCAAAATTGAGGAGAAAGTACTAAGTTCCCATATATTCCCTTGTCCCTATACATACATAACCTCCCCCATTATCATCATCCTGCACCACAGTGGTAGATTTGATATAATTGATGAACCTACATTGACATATCATTGCCACCCAAATTCCGCAGTTCACATTAGTGTTCACTCTTGGTGCTACAGATTCTACAGGTTTTGACAAATGCTTCTATTATCTTATATCTGGCCATCACACATTTCTCTTGCTTCTGTATTCCAAAAATTTGTAGACCTGAAGACGTTTTTGCCACATATATCATGGGTCCATGATTCTTGAAATAGCTGGAAGAGAGAGAGAGAAAATGAACAAAGGAGGGGCAGAGGGAGAAGAAGAGAATCTTAAGCAGGCTCTGCACCTAGTGTGAAGCCAGATATGGGGCTTGATTTTACAACCCTGAGTTCGTGACCTGAGCCTAAATCAAGAGTCAGATGCTGAATTGACTGAGCCACCAAGACACCCTTGAAATAGCTTCTTGTCTATGCCTCAACCTCATGAACCTGTCTCCACAGAGTCCCAGTGTGAGTTCTTTTAAGATTGTTGAATCCATCCATATTGGTTTCTCTGTTGTCTTATACTTGCTCATTTCTATTCACCGACACTAGCTTTCTCAGTGTTTCTAGAAACATCAACAACTGGGAGCTTTCTCATGTGTTAACTATCAAGCGGTGGGCATTCTTTGGTATAAGATGAAATGTATGGCTCTTGTATAGAACTGTTTTGGTCTCAATAAGGAGGAAAATCTTGTGATATTGAGATGAAGATATACAGTTGGTGAAACTCAATTAAGGGCTGACCATGTAGTTTCATTTTCAAACTCCAAGAACTATTTGTAATAAGTTATTCTGATATTTGTTGAAGTGGAAAAACAAAGGAACACATAAGGGGCAAAGTCAATTTTAAGTTGAAGGAGGGGGCATGGCTTTCTGTGGCAGCACTGAAGAATCTTTTCAATATTTATATGGAAAAGAGACTAGTGAATCCTCCCTGAGGAATTATAAATACAATGAAACGCTTATAACCACTGTAATTTTAGTAATTATATTTTTCACTTGGAAATTATGTTCAGGGAAGCCTGGGGTGGCTCAGCGGTTAAGTGTCTGCCTTTGGCCCGGGGTGTGATCACTGGGTCCTGGGATCAGGTCCCACATTGGGCTCCCTGCATGGAGCCTGCTTCTCTCTCTGCCTGTGTCTCTGCCTCTCTCTCTCTATGTCTCTCATGAATAAATAAATAAAATATTTTAAAAAAAGAAATTATGTTCAGTTATTTTACTATAGTAAATATTGCTGTAAATATTTTATATTACATATATATTGTGTGTCAATGACATTATATCCAATATAATGTCATTAATTTTAGTCCAATTAATTTAATAATTTTAGTCCAATTAATTAATATTAGACAGCATTCACTTTTGTTTCAGCAAAGAGTAGGTAACATAATATCCATTATCCCTTTTGAAAATGTGTGATGTGAATATGATAATATATTTATATATTTCTTCACTTTACATAGAACTTGGTTTTCTCATATGTTAAATGGGAAAATAAGCATTGACTAAGCTAGGGAAAAAAGGGAACATACTGCTGCTGAAATTATATTTAAAAAAATCATAGTCGTGAAATATATATACTAAATCAAAAGCTAGTTCAAACCAGATGTAGAAAATATATTACTTTCAGTTGATAGTCTTACTTTTCTTTTAAGAATTTGTCTTCTGTTATTGGGCTGCTTTGTAAGTGACTATGCCAAAATTACATTAAAAATTATAGTTGTAAAATATATGTACTAAATCAAAAGCTAGTCCAAACACATGGAGAAAGAACATTGCATTCAGTTGATAGTCTCACTTTTAAAAATTTGTTTTCTGTTATTGAACTGCTTCATTAGTGAATATTTATTGACAACTTCATCTATTATAGATTTCCAGCACATTAAATGTTTTTTGCTTTAGTGAAAATAGAAATTATCCTATTTATTTTTATTCTTATGCTAGAGTTGACTTTTTAAATAGTTATCTTGGGGTGCTTGGGGGCTCAGTCAGTTAAGCATCTGTCTGCTTTTGGCTCAGGTCATGATCTCAGGGTCTTGGGATGGAGCCTAGTCTCAGGCTCCTTGCTTAGCAGTGAGTCTGCTTTTCCCTCTCTCTCTGCCTCCCATTCCCCCACTTGTTCTCTATGTGTCAAATAAATAAATAAAAGTCTTTAAAAAGTAAATAAAAGGCTATCTTATTTACAAATTAAAATTAATTTTCCTATTTGTAACTAAACTGAAAATGTGATTTAGGTGATTAAATTATATAATATCAAATACAATATTTACTCATAAAATATGTTGTCTAGTGGTATCACTTGTTATTTTCCTGCATATCTAAGAGTATCATGATACTTATTTATTTGTTATTTTTTAAAAAGATTTTATTTATTTATTCATGAGAGACACAGGCAGAGGGAAAAGCAGATTCCCTGAGGGGAGCCAGATGCTGGACTTGATCCCAGGACCCTGGGATCATGACCTGAGCCAAAGACAAATGCTCAACCACTGAGCCACCCAGGTTCCCCTAGTATCATGACTTTTAAAATGATAGTTTCACTTTCTTAGCAAATGCATAAAGCACAGGGAGCTCCTTATCATAGTATTTTATAGGAAAATGCATATAATTTCAGCATAAAGACAATAGTGATATGATTTTACACGGATCTCTCACATTTCTGCATGTCTTGTGGACAGAGGTTTTGACAGTTTTCATTTTGGATTATCTTTCAAGGTTTCAAGAAAACAGCCTTGGAAGATAAAAATTCTCCATCCATGACAGAAGAAAGATTTGTTTGCTAAACAGAATAATAAAGACGATGTTTATCTTAGGGTGAAGGTGGAATACATTTGCTTGGAGCCTCTTTAGGAGAGTTGGTGTTTGCTAGGCTCCAGGGTTCCTCACTGTGATGTGAAGCCACCGTGGCTGAAACATATCCCTTAACCCCCTTCTGTGTCACTTCTGTGGGACTTGGGTGCAAGGAGAATTGGTAGAAATGTGAAGTTCATCTGCCTGCTGTGCTGTGAGTAATGAAATCCTTGGTCTCTGATCCAGGAGTGTCCCGTTTTCCACCAGACTGCAGGAAGCCCTGGCAGGTTGACCAGTTAGCTTGCAGGCAGGATGAAAACTCAGACTTTTCACAGTTCTTGAGAAAGATTCACTTGAAGTATTTCCTCATTGAAGTCTCTTCTCACTGTCTTAGCTGGAATTGAACAGATGGATTTTGTGCTTCCCAAGCACAAGTGACTTCACGACTTTACCTTTCCATGTATTCCAAAATGTCCCCATCAATCTAGGTCTAGCCCAAACCACGATACCTGAAAAGAAAATTAATCAGTTTATTTCAAATCCTCAAACCATAAACCTTTAAAATTTTTACTTAGGATTGTTTTGGCATATTAGCAGTCTTAATAAGATGCCCCTGAGAATGTGATGCCAGAGTGTGCCTGAGAAACTGAATTTTTAATTTAATTTTAAGTGTGTTAATTTAAACATAAATACAAATAGCCGTCTGTGGCTATTGGCTATCATAAAGCTATGCTGTGATACTTTGGGACAATTGCAACAATTTGCTATTTTGATGGGAAAAGCATATCAAATAAAATCTTTGCAAATCATTATTCAGGACTGTCCCTCTCTTTATCCTGCTTTCATACCTAACTACTCATGCATTCCTGTTGCTTTGAACACTGAACTATTCCTTTCATCTCCATCTCCTTCCTATTTTCTCCACTTTTACCCCAGTAAAATGTCCCACCCCAAGATATGATTGATTTTGGAATCCAGGAGATCATCACCTTAATTATTTCAGCTCTTTCTTCTGTATGTCATGTAGCTTTGTATTTCTAAATATTTTTATAGCACTATATTTTGATTTTAAGAAAAGCAGACATTTTCTAAGGACTCCCTACTATAAAATATAAAAATTACCTCTCTTCACTATTACATATACATATAGTTTCTTTAACCTGAGGGAGAAAAACCACAATTTCTTTTAATAGATTATTTGTTATCCATATTGTTCCATATTATTTTCCATTTCCATATTGTCCCAAAGAGATTATTTATTTCCATACTATCTAAATAGTATTCAATAGTTAAGCCATGTACCATAACACGGTTACATTTCCTTTCTTGTAACTTTGGTTTCCATGGGATAATTATTTTTCTTCTTTTCTGTTGCCTTAGTTTTATTGGTAACTATCTTTAAATCTTTCCTCAAATACATTAGGTTACCTGGAAGCTTCTCTTTTTTGTTTGCTCAGAGCAATTCCTCTGAGAAAGATATACCCTGATTCCAATATGGAGTGCTTTCTCTCCCTCTTTGTTGACTACATCGCATCTTGGTGCCTACCTTCACACTATCTTGGGGATTTCTTTATTTTTTAAATATGAAATAGAATAACTAGTAGATGTCATAGAAAATACATAAATTCTCTGATATTTTAAAATAATTTCCATATGGTGTTTTTTTTCCTTACCTGAGTCCAATGTTTTGTCTTTTTTTATTTATTCCTTTGCATTTCTGGAGCGTGTCATCCAGTAGGTTCCTGTGTGGGTAAAGACATTTGGGAAACAATATTTAATTGAACTTTGCATGCTTCAAATTTTCTTATTCCACTCACACATTTGCAAATAATATTGCAGAAATATGATTGTGGGTTGGAAATAGATTTTTCTCCGTGTTTTGAAGACATTACTTCTTTATCTGCAAGAAAGAATTATTATTATTGAAATCTGACTTCTGGTCCTTTTTATGCAATCTTGTTTTGTTTTCATTTTTCCTCTCAGGACTTTATATCTCTTTAATACACTAATATTTCTTCTTTTTTTTTTCCTTTTTTAAATCATCATGCTTAGTACTCAATAGGTCCTTTCAATTTGGAAACGAGTGTCTCTCAATTCTGAAGAATTTCCCTTTCTCATACTTTTTTCCTTACAGATTTTAATCTCTATTTTCTACTGGAACTCTTATGTAATACATTTTGGGTTTCTTAGATTAATTTTTTGCAATTCTTGACTTTTTTCTCAATCTTTTATTTACTCTTTCCTTTTAATTTTATTTTATGGTCAACTTCAACATATTTTTCCCAGCTTAGCTATCAAACCACTGAATTTTCAAAAGTTTTTGTTTTATTTTGATGTGACTTTTGTTCATGGCTGCAATATATTCTTTATCTTCTCTGGGGAATCTATATCTTTTTGTGTATCTATATTTATCAATACCTTATATCTAAATTTTCTCCTGCTCCTTTTTAAAAAAGATTTTATTTATTTATTTATTCTTGAGAGACACAGAGAGAGAAAGAGGTAGAGACATAGGCAGAGGAAGAATCTCAGGGGAGCCCGATGTAGGACTCAATCCCTGAACTCCAGGATCATACCCTGAGCTCAAAGCAGAGCTTAACTGCTGAGCCAGCCAGGCATCCCTCTCCTGCTCTTTAACTCTATTTTTCTTCTAGTTCCTAATTATTAGATCCTCCTACATCAATACTTTGGTTTGTATTTGACTTGCTGTCCTTCTTTCTTTTTTTTTCTTTTTTTTTTTTTGATTTGCTGTCTTTCATAACACAAATTTTCCTTAAATCTCTGATCATCTTTGGTAACAAGGCTCATTTGTAAATGGTTATAGCTTGCCAAAAATTATATTCCTATTACAAGATACAGCAGTGAATTGGATTCTTCACTGTGGTCCTTCCAAATGTCTACAACTGTAGGTCTTGTATAATGGTCAAGTCAGTTTCCCAGAACAAAATATTTCAATCTCTTTCCAAGGTTGTGTAAACTTGCAAGATAGCACAGTGACAGATTAGTTGCAAAAAAATCACTTAGAGCCTCATTTTCCTGTTTGCAGAATTTTATGTAATCTCTCTGTTTTAGTCAGACACTTCATATCCATGCTCAGCTATGCTTGGGAATCTAAAAATTCAGCATTTCTTTAGTCTGCTTCTTCAGAAAAAAATCTTTGCAATCGGACTGAGTGATAGGCTGTTGCTTAGATGTGTGAGGTGGAGGCTAGTGCTGAGAATCTATTTTTTCTTTATGCAAATTTTTATAAGTGTTTTCTAGTTTTAGTGACTCCCATTCCTATTTCAAGTAATATTTTATTTCTTTAACTGTGGAGTTGTTCAACATGGAGTTCACAAAATTGAATCATTTTAATTCTTATTGACCTCACCACCACCACCACTGCCACCTCACCACTAGCAACACTGCCACATGCATAATCACATCATCAGGCTCAAATTCAGGTCTTTCAGGATGAGTAATTCAATTCTCACTTCTCTATTAACCTAGCTACTGAAGTTTTATTCATAGCCTTTCTTCTCATTTGGTCTCATCTCCATATATCTTTGTCTTCTTCATTTATATTATTGTATTATTTTGCAGTTATCTTAGTGATGTTTTGAGTGAAAAACACCACTTTTTAATTTTTTTAAACTTTTAGGGTGAAAAAGTTTAATGTCTATTTGGATCAACGATGTTTAAGTGAATCACCTCTACTCTTTCTTTGTCACTAACAGCTTGTATCTTATGTAAGAGTAACACTAAATTTTATACATTTAAAACAAGCACAGAAAAGCAGCAAGGCTTCTTGAGACCTCTTTCCCAGGAAAGACTTCACAAACCCAGCATTTATGAACCCCAACCTAGCAGCAGAAGACAGCTCAGGTAGGCTGATTCCTCCCCCTTTCAAAGAGAATTTCCACTGGATCATCAGGTAAGCTTGACACAAATGGGAAGGAGGATTGATGGGGAGCCCTGCCAGAAATAAGTAACTGGGGGAGGCATTCTTCTTTCCTGACAAGCCTGAGACTTTCACTTTATTTCAGTAGAACCAGAAGGAGAGATCCAGATTCATGAGGGTCTGACCAGGCCCAGTAACCCTTTTTTATCTATCCAAGTATACCCGAGCCCAAACTCAGAGACACCTGGGCAAACAGGTGGAACTAGCAAAAGGGACACAGCCACGACAAATTGCTTGGGTTAGGAAGCCTCCCTGTCCTCATAGGATCTGGACTCTTCTCTGTTCAGAAAAACTAGTGCAGGAGAATGGCACCTGTATTGGGTCCCCATCATACACTTCTTCACCAAGAGACACCAGAGGCCTGGTTTGAGGAAATTTCTCCCACCTCAGGCAGCATCATCAGGGAACAGTAGAAGCCCACTGCATCCAAAAAACCCAGAAGACCAACACAGCACTGCAAAGGCTTAAAGAATTAAATGGCCATTTTAACCATAGCCCACAAAAGTATGTCAAAACCCATGTGTCAAACCCAAATAGGTAACTGCCTACTAATATAGGGGATCTGGAGTCTCCCGACATAATCAACAAAATATCCAGAATGTGATAAACAAATCACCTGTCATACTAAGAACCAAGAAAATCATAACTTGAGACAAGACTGACACCAACATCAAAGTGAATCTCATGTTGGTGTTATCTGATAAGGACTTCAAAGCACTCAACATAAAAATGCGTTAGCAATCAATTATACATTTTCCTGAAACATTTCCTTAACTATTTCTCTTTTACTGCCAAGCATAGTACCATCCTATTGTGACAAACAAAACAAACAAATACTAAAAGAAAAAGCTTTCTTAGAAACAACTAATATAGTCAATCAATCCTGAGAATGTCTAATTAAGGAAAAAGGAGGAAGCAAAACAATACATTTCTAGGATTGACCAAAGAGATAGAACTACATATGTGGAAAAAATAAAAGAAATTCTATAGAACATTGTATTAGAAAGAAAGTAGTTTTGTGGATATTACAAAAACGACTAAAAGGACCAAGGGAAAGAATGGGCAATTCACACAAGAACAAAATCAAAATACTATTAACTTGTTATATGGTACTTATCCTAATTACTATTCAAAGAAATATAAACCACAGCAACAATTAGTTTCTTTCTGATTAGAAAACACTAAAAAACAAAACAAAACAAAACCCCAAGATTAATACGATTCAATGCTCATACAGATAAGATAAACACTCTTGTCAATAGTGGTGGGGGTGTGACAATATCCATTAGGTTGCAAAATATACATATTTTTGACTATGAAAAAATTTAAATTATCTTAAATGAAAACATGGAAACTTTCAAAAAACAAAACAAATAGAATTCATAATAAGTAACCCAATGGAAACTATAGAATTTAAAATACAATTACAATTAAAAAAAATCACTGGATAGACTAAAAAAAAAGGATAAAGGACAAAAAATAGAATTATTGAACTGAAAGGAGGAAAAATAGCACTTTCTAATGTTAACAACAGAGTGAAAATAGACCTCCCCTCCAAACACACGAAATAATTCCCTTAGGAAAATAGTAAAAAAATAAAAACAAAAACAAAAAACAGCATTTGGATGATCAGAGTCCCAGAAAGAAAAAAGAAAAGGTGTGGAGCTGAAAGAATATTTTGAAGAAATTATGGCTGAACACTTCTCAAATACAGTGAAAGTCAAAAACCTATAGATCCAAGAAGCTAAGCAATCTTCAAACAGGATAAACCTAAAAAGAACTACACCAAAACACATCATAATTAAACTTTCAAAAGCTAAAGACAAGGGAAAAAGAAAACCTTTGAAGAATCCAGAGATACGATGCATTACCTATAAGGAAGCAACAATTCAAATGACAGGATATATCTCATCTGAAACCATGGAATAGTATCTTCCAAAGACAGAAAGAAAAAAAAAATGTCCACTGTGAATTTTTTATTTGGTTTGGAAATTTGTGAATTTGTGAATTTTTTATTTTATTTGGAATTTTTTATTTTCCTTAAAAGGAAGTAAGAAGAAAAAGATGATTAGTTGAAGGAAACTAAAACAATTTTTTGAAGGAGATCTACCCTTAAAAAATTGGCTATATTCTGTATGTTGGTAAATTGAACACCAATAAAAAATAAATTTCTTAAAAAAAATTGGCTATAAATTTTTTTCAAGTAGAAAGGAAATAAAGAGGGAATCTCAGAACATCAAATAGGAAAAAGGAAGACTAGAAAGAGCAGCAATATGGGTATTTACAATAGATTATCCCATTCTTCATGAGTTTTAGCATCATATTTAGTGATAGAGATTATAGCAGCATTTGATAGACAATGATATTTAAAAGTGGAAAAAAAGGAAATTAAATGCAATAAAGGTTTCCACACTTCACATAGTGAAATGTTGATACCAGGAGACTGTTAAAGTCATGTATGCATGTTGTAACACCCAGAGCAACTACTATAAGAACTCTTCAAAGAATATACTCAAGCCAGTATAAATGAATCCAAATGTAATCCTAAAAAATATTCAAATAACCTGAGAAAGGTGATAAAAGTGAAACAGGGATATAAGAATCTGAGGAAACAAGTAGAAAACCAATAACAAAATAGCAGAATTATACGTTAAGATATCCGTAATTAACTTCAATATGAGTGGTCTAACTACACCAATCAGAAGACATCAATTGGCAGAGTGGATTCAAAATAAAATGATACATTGCATTCTCCTTATAAGAACCTTACTTCAAACTTAAAAACATAGATAAATGGAAAGTAAAAGGATGGGGAAAGATATATTATACCATCAGTAAAGTGCACGAGTAACTATATTAATACCTTATAAGGTAGACCATTTTATGGTATTACCAGAAGACAAGGAAAAGAAAAATAATTGTAACTGAGGAAATATTTGAGACAATGACCCAGAAGTTCTGAAAGCAAAGAATGATGAAAAACAGCTGTTGGAAATAGATCATACAGTACCAAACAGGATACAGAAAAATATCTTACAGTGAAACTTAACAAAACTGTAAACAAAAAGAATATTCTATATATCTCTACATTGTCATGACATTTTAGAAAAACAAAATAGAATATTGTAAAAGCCTAAAGAGAGTGAAAGCTGATCATGTCCCAAGGAAAGAGAATCAAATTATGATTAAATAATCCTGTAAGGACATTGATTGCAAGCAGACAATAGAGTAATATTTTATAGGTGTTGGAAAAAACTACTTATGTGTCCTGGTCTCAGGGTAAACACCAGCTGTGTTGCTCGGTGCTTGCTCAATCTTGGAGGCATAAGGTAGCAGACATTCATTTTTCTGATTTCCTGATAACTTGTGGACAACTTGGTCTAAAGCTGATCTGAATCCACTGGATATCATCTCCTACTGTTATCTCTTTGTATGGGAGGACCGCTTCGCATCAGTTGACAGCAATTTAAAGCAATCACTGGGAAAAAGCTGCTCAACCTCTGGACAGCATCAGAGCCTATGGAAAGTAAAAGAACTTCCTCCGTGAAATGGGAGCCATGAGTCTCAAGAGAAATTGTGACTGGGTTACACCCTCTGCACCACCCCACCCATACAGAGTTGAAGGATTCTTGTCTCACGGAGTCAGAGTGAATCTCAGGGACACAAAAGGGTGAAGTGAGGTAAACTATATGAAGTGAAGGTGAGAGCAGAACAGAAAGAAAAAAGCTAGAGTGAGAGGGTCCCAAGTGGGTTGCAACTGTGGGCTTTCACCAGTAGGCTTTTTCTGAGAACTGAACAGGAAGCTATGGCCTTGAAATTCCAGTGTCATTTCGGTGTGAGCAAAGACTATTGATAACATCTTTAATGGCTTACTTCTTTCTTTGAAGTCTCGTCATTTTCTGTGATTACAATGTAGCTTCCAAAAAAGAAAAAAAGAAAATACCCCCTAACATTCAGGGCCAGGTGGTCTGCTTTGTTCCCTTCTCTCTGATTTTGAACACCTCAGCATTTCTCCACATTTGGGATTTCTATTAGCCTAGTCAGGAGAGTCAGGGGCCTCCTATCTCTTCCTGCCTATGCCTTAACCCCTATGGGACCTGTGGACAGATAGATTGTGAGAAGTGACTATACTTTTTAATTATTGGGGCTTAAGGATAGTGGAAGGCTCCAAGAAATCTGGAAACAAGGCTTTTAGAAACTTGAGGGGCCAGCTGCTGCCTAGATAAGGTTATTTTGTTTATGAATTTATTTATTTAGTCGAAAGAGAGAGAGAGAGCATGCATGCAAGAGAGCAGGACTGGTGAGGAGGGGCAGAGGAAGAAGGAGAAGCAGACTCCTCACTGAGCAGCCCGCATGAGATCATGACCTGAGTCAAAGACAGACACTTAACTGACTGAGCCACTCAGGTGCCCCAGCCAGGAGGATAAGGTTACTTTTAAGCATGAAAGCACTAAGGAAGCCACGAGTTCCTTCTGGAAGGTCACGCTTTGCATGGTTCAGGGATCCATCAGTGGGCTGCAAGCTGTAAGATTTTAATTTAAGTTACATTTCTTTTTCCTTTGTTTCCCACATCACTCCTGGGATGAAGGCAGGGCCCAAATGCAGCCATTTCTGGCCGTACAGCTTCTAAGTTATCAGATAGCAAAGACTATTTACCTCCTTATAATAGAGTGGATAATAACCCCTTATTGGATATGCCATTTGCAAATACCTTCTCCCATTCAGTGCGTTGCCTTTTGGTTTTGTTGATGGTTTCTTTGTTGCTTTTTATTCATACAACTCAAAACACACACACACACACACACACACACACACACACACACAATCTGGTTAAAAAAATGAGCAGAGGACCTGGATAGACATTTTTCTAAAGAAGACATACAGATAGCCAGCAAACACATGGAAAGATTCTTAACATCACTAATAATCAGGGAAATGCAAATAAAGCTCACAATGAAATACCACCTTATCCCTGTCAGAATGGCTAATACCAAAAAGACAAGATATAAAAAGTGTTGACAAAAATGTGGAGAAAAACAAATACTTGTACACTGTTGGTGGGAATGTAAACTGGTGCAATCACTGTGGAAAACAGTATGGAGGTTCCTCAAGAAATTAAAAATTGAAATACCATATGATTCAATAACTTCAGTACATCACCCAAAGAACACAAAAACACTAATTTGAAAGGTTATATGCACCCCTATGTAGCAATTATTTACAACCACCAAGGTATGAAGGAACCTAGGTGTCCATCAATAGACAAATGGATAAAGAAGATGTCACACACACACACACACACACACGCACTCACACACACACACACACACACACACACACTGGAATATTATGTAACCACAAAAAAGGATGAATCTTGCCACTTGCAACAACATGGATGGATATGGATTGTGAAATAAGTCGCACCAAGAAAGATGTGTAATACTATTTCACTCACATGTGGAATCAAAACACAAAACAAATGAATAAGAAAGGAAACGAAAATGCAATCAGACCTATAAATACAGAGAACGAACTGATGGTTGCTAAACGGGAGGGTGTTTGCAGGATGGGCAAAATGGGTGAAGGATAGCGGGAGATACAGGTTTCCAGTTACAGAACAGATCAGTAGCAGGAATAAAAGGCACAGCACAGGGCATTTAGTCAATGATATTGTGAGAGGGTTGTACTGTGACAGATGGTAGACACACTTGTGGTGAGCACAGCATAATGTACAGAGACATTGAATCACCATGTTGTACACCTGAAACTAATGTAACATGGGGTGTCAACTATACTCAAAAAACAACTATTTACTTCTGCAAATATTATGTACAACAAACCTACTACTTGAAGATGAAAGTGAAACATTAACCATTCTAAAAAGCCATCTGACAGTATTTAGAAGAACTGAATATTTGTATTCCCTTTAATCCAACAATTTTATGCCTTGTTTATGTGTACCAGAAAATTTCTCTGGTTTGCATAATAGGTCCATAAGGGACCATGTAACATTTGTTTACTGACTATATTTTTGATAGTTAAGGGTTGGAGGCAACCTATGCCTTCATCTCTAGGGTAATAAATAAATTGATATTGTGGATAGAATTCTCACCAATGCCATGTATTTAGAAACCATACATAAGATGTACCTAAAACAACAAGTAAATACTAAAATATAGTTTTACAAATAAAAAGTAAGAAACAGGACAAAGAGGGTACATAGCACACTTGTTAATTATAATTTTAAATTTTAGGCAGGTAAAAACTATAACTGTAACAGGACGTCATTATCTAAGGACACACATCAAACCTTGGTTTTTGAAGCATTAGATGTGACTGGGGAATGTAAATTAAGGAGAAAACTAAAATAAAATAAACTCAAGAAAGAGTATGATCTTACTTACACAGGTGATGATGATTTTCCATAAACTGAAGAGTTTCAAAATTAAGATCTGTGCAACTGTCATCCTCCCAATCAATGAAAAATTTTAATTTCTTTAAAAATAGGTTATTATTCCAATAAGATTATTCTCAATTTCCAAAGGGAAAAACTGTTATAGCAGAAATTTTCGCATTGTAACTTTCCTGTGAATTTAATAATCAGTAAAGAAACCTTAATCTTTCATAAAACGATATCCACATTCAAATTAAGGGTAATCACGCTTCATTTGATCAAATGATAGAAAATTATCTGAAGGGTTATACTGAAATTAGACTACTGATCTTGCTGATTTTGTTTTCTCTTAGTTTACTAGTGTTAGAAATATTGCCTAAATATGTTAATCTTGTACTTGTTAAATTACAGGTCTAATACTATCCAAATTAACCTAACTCCCCTTTAATTTCTTGCCTATTTATTAAGAAAATATGAGCATATATGAAAGGGAAGTGGTATAATGAAATAAAAATGTCTTTGGACTCAGTAATACTGGGATTGAAATAACAGGTTCACCTCTTCCTAAATGCATAATGTTGAAAGTGTAATTAGAAGTTTCTTTTTACTTGAAATGGAAATCATACGTAATTGAGTGATTGCAAACACTAGCTGAGATAACACAAAAAACACCAAAAATGAATGATGTTTGCTAAAGAATGCTAAAGATACTCTCCTCATGAATGAAGGCATGACACCAAAACAGTTACAGGTGATTCAGATGCCATTTTTGATGTAATATGAATGCTAAAATGTGAAACTTAGGAAACATTGGATATTTGTATTGAAACTAGTTGCAACTTTAACTGTAAACTTAAATTTTTGTTTTTTTGAATGTTGTCATCCATGTCATGAACTTAGCATCGTCTTTTTTTCTTTCTTTCTTTTTTTTTTTTTTATAATAGTAACAGTATATAGATCTGTTCTGTAAAGTACTAGTCTGAAAAGTTTTTTAGTTTTGGATTTTCATTTATTTTATTTTTCATCATCCTTTTTTCCTCCTTTTCTTCCTTGTTCCTCTTCTTCTACTTATTCTTCTTGTTCTTCTTCCTTCACTTCCCACATTTTCTTTTTATTTCTCTGATTTTTTTTAACAAGAAATATAGAATAAGTCTTTCATTTATTTTATGATAATCTGATTTCCCCCTGTGACACATAAGGAGAATGAGATTCCAAAATCTGTAAAATAATTTTCCAAAGTTTTTAAATCAATTTTTTAAAGATAGGGGCAAAGCTAAACTTAAGTCTTTGGTTTATAAATCCACTACTTGTCAGGAATATTATGTAGGTGAAATATTGCTACTATTGCATTACTGAATTATTGAATGTTGTTACTATTATTGAATTTTCCTACTTGCATATCTTTTTAAGTTCTTTAAATGACTTTCTTATAGTCCTCTAGCTTGTTTATTTTAGGCAGAAAGAACAATTTATCAAGTTCTATATCAGGCGATCATGTGTAATGCGATAATTCATTTTAACTTTTAATATGGCATCTGATTTTCTAAAGTGGCCACTATATTTTCCTTATTTTGTTAATAAGGTAGGAATTATCCTGAAGCTAATCTAATTACATTAAAGTTTTAGATAGGTAACCCTTGGTGCCTGGAATAATAAGCCTATCATATGTGATTCATACAAACCCTAAAAGAATCAAGAGAGTGTCTATTATAAAATGGACTATTTATAATAAGAATACTTCCCAACTAGATACCTACTAAATACCATTAATATGCAGTATTAAAGCATAGCATTGATACTTTGAAAACTGTTAGTCTAAAAATGATAGGCATAAATGAAATGTGAATTATAGCCACGCATTTTCAATTCTACCTCAAAATTTTTAAAGGAAAAGTAAAAATTTTCATCATTCTTTTGGAAAGGACTTCTGCAAGAAGAAAAGTAGATGATGTTCTGATTTGTTTGTTAGAAAACTCTGAATTTTGAAAAACTGATAGAATATAAACTTGAAAAAAAAAGGAAAAATATGTATTCTAAAGAGAGGGATTTGTTAAGATTTGAAGAGCGTGGATCACTTATACTACTTATAGATCTATCCTCACATTGAAACAGCACAATAAATTCCCCTCAGAATTTTTCCTGTTGAGTGAATTCCCAGCACAAGTTGTATTTTAAAGAGAACTTCAATCCTATTGGGCTTTTGTCTGCTGAAAGTTATATTTAAAAAATGAAAGTTATATAAAAAGTTTATTTCACTTCTTTATTTATTCTCATTTTGAATTTTACCTTTATGAATGATAAATTAGAATACAATATCAATACACAGAGAGGAAGGATTAAAAACGGTATTTGCATTTCATTGAGACAAAGTAGCATTTACCTATTTTAACTCTAGTAATCTGTTTTAAAGTCTAGTATTCTTACTTGGTATTTATATGCTAGAAGCCATTTTCAATGAAATATTTTCAAGACATCAATATATTCAAGTGACTGTAAGATACTATAAATAACTGAATATTTAATCAAGGAAAGAAAACACAAAACTCTGGAGAGACTGGAGCTGACTTTGTTTCCTTCTGAACCTCACAATTTTCTGTCTATCCAGAACTGTGTGGATGTCCCATGACATTTCCGGTGATTATTAGAATCAGTGATTCCTACAAAAATCGGGGATCTTCTGACTCAAATATGAAATGTCAACACAGTGGGGACAGTGGGTACATGAATAAGTGTGCTGGGCCCTCCCGAACCTTGAGGCTAGAGAGTGTAAAGAGATCCAGGTACATAATTCTAGTGCCTTAGTAGGTGAAAGGCTTCACTACCACCCATACAAGGGTACAAAGGTGGAGCATGCTTTTCATGCAAAATCCTCAGTTTGGTGATGTTACACCAACCTGGGCTAAAACCCCCAAAACCAACATAAACACATGAAAATAACAACAAACTCAAGATAGAAACTACAAACAAGATAGAAAATACACTTAAAGCAATATTAATACAGGACAAGGAAAACAGAGTCATTGAAGTTGACAAGCAACTTGAGTTTGCTTGTCAAGATAAATGAAAATTTATCATTACTCAACTTGTCAACTTGAGTAATGACAAAAAATTAGTGGATTCGAATGCAGCACACGCATGTGGAAAGCACTTATTTTAGAACTAGGAAATATAAAACAATATTATTTCCCAGGAACAGTTTAGTCAATAAATTGAGGAAGATGTAATCACTGTTTGGCCTAAAATATCAAATCGAAAGAAACATCTCAAAGCACAAGAAAATAGTTTGCGGTTAAAGACAAAAATCACGATAGGAAAATGTTGAAATGATATGAAGTGGCAATTCACAGAGGAACAGAACCAAATGGTGAATAAGCATATGAAAAGACACTCAAACTAATTAGTAGTCAACAAATGCAAATTAAAGTAACATTGGACAAACATTTTATACCCATAAGATGGGCTATTTTCAAAATTGAGATAATATCTACTATAGATGAAGAATCAGAGAAAAATTTATCTTATATACAGCTGATGGTAATGCAAATAACGACAGCAATTTTAGAAGCAAAATGATGACTTCTATTAAAAAATAAAAATGCATATAGACTCTGAGCTATCATTCCCATTACTGAAAATCTGTCTCATAGGATTAATTCTATAGAACTAATATATGTATAAAGTTATGTATTGCAGCACTGCTTGGAGAAGAAATAGGAAGGAAACAGCATGAATATCCTCCAATTTGTCAGCCTCAAACTTAGAAAGTCTCAAGTATACTACAAAGTATATTTTATCCCTGAATCATTGGAGTGAGTTGCTGACCTAATGCCCTATCATTCCTGAAAAATGTAGTATGTATTTCCTACAATGGCATTTTCTTTCATTTCACAAACTTTGAAACTATCAAATGTTGAAAATTAACATTAACGTATTACTAATATCTAATCCTCTGACTCTGTTCAGCGTTTACCAGTTGTGCCTATTATTGCTCCAGAATCCAGTTTAGAACAGCCTGTTCTTGACATCCCCTATCCTGACACTCAAAGATTACAGGCAAAATATTTTGTAGATTGTCCCTTAATGTGGGATTTTTCTCATTGCATCTTATCTGTAGGCACATGATTTAGATTTATCTGTTTACCGGTGTTACATTTGATGACTTGATTAGGGTGGTATTGGCCAGCCTTCTTTTTTTGTAATATCACATTTTCCCTCTGCAATTAATTAATAATTGGAGACTACATAAATATTCTATTTCTTTTCAACTTTCAATTTATATGTTTATTTACATCATCATGGAGTCATGATTTCCTATTTTGTTCTATGAGTTATAATCTGTTCCTATCTGCATTTGTTTCTGAGGGTTATTGCAAAAAAAAAAAATCAGAACAAAGGTGGCTTGAAACAAGAAAAAAAAATTATTCTCCCACAGATTTGGAGGGTAGAAGAGCAATATCAAGCTGCTATCAAGGCCATGCTTCAAATGAAGGCTCTAGGGAAATACCCTTCTTTTACCTTCGTAACTTCTGTTTGCTCCTGGCTATTCTCGGGATTCCTTCAAATTGTATACCATTCCAGTTTCTGCCTCCATCTTTACATGGCCTTCATGGATGTATCCCTGCGTGTCCTCATCTCTTCTCATAAGGATAAGGATACTAGTCATTGGAGTTAGGACCCACCTTGATCCAATATGAGCTCGTCTTAATTTAATTATCTGTGCAAAGCCTAAATCCAAATAAGGTCACATTCTGAGGTTCTGGGAGGACATAAAATTGGGAGGCACTATTCAACCTGCTACACTATTATAATTTCTTTTGAAGTTCGTATGTCCCAGATTTGGAAACTGTCAAGCTGAATTCTGGGTCCTGTTGACATGTCACTATATTTGGAGCATTTCCTTAGTTTCTGGTTATAAGATGTTCCAGGGTCATTTGCTACGTTCATTGTCTTAGTCATGGAACCTATTATTTCTCCAGGTATCCTTGTTTCCTTTTAGTAGAAAATAGTATTTAGAAATTAAGATCTAACAGTAGGTATGTTAATCACTGTTGAGTTGGGCTGCTTCTCAGCTCACTAAGTAGAAATAAAGTTAGAGAACATGTGTGAGTACACATGTAGATTCTTTCTTCACTTAGCCTGAGCTCAGATCCCTTCACTTATACCTATTTTAGGTTGCCTTTAGAGCAGAAGTCTTCCTCGTCATGTGGTTGGCCACCTCTCCATGTAGAGCTCTCATACCACGCAGGGGTTCAACACTCAACAGGCTGCCATCCCTCAGCAGAGACACTCTCCTCCTTATCCTTGGGCTCCAACATCCTTCTCTCCTCCTTATCCTTGGGCATCCACCATCCTTCTCTATCCACCATAGCTTCCCTCCCTCCCTTGACACAATCACTTCGCTCAACTCCACCTAATGGCTATTGGACAGATTAGTTTAAGGAAGGAAGAAAAGAAGGAGGAACTCTGCTTTATTTTTAATAATTTCATTATTTTAAATTTTATTAAAATTGTAAATGAATAAACATTTCACTTTGTAAATCCTCCCAATTTTATCTTTGTTTTCTATGATCTTATATCCTTCCTTTGAATTGTTCGATTACTTGTTTCTCAGTTAAATCTGAGATTGAACAATTAACTAAGCCTTTCTTCTTAATATATATACATTTGAGACTATTTCCTTCTAACAACATTTTCCCTGAATCAGATCATTTTTATTGTAGTTTTTTATTAATTTTATTAATTACTGTTAAGATCTATTCTTTCAAGTAAAAAATATGGGATTTTTTTGTATGGATGGAGGGTTTTTTGTTTTTGTTTTTGTTTTCGTTTTTTCTTACTGACTTATAAGAAATGATAAGAAATGATACCATTTCTTAGAAATATGTTGATCCTTGTTTCATGGAATATTATAGCATCAGTTTATAAAATATTCCAGATATGATGGAAAATGATGGATATTTTCTAGTTGTTGGGGACAGAGTTCTACATATACCTATCAGATCAGGCTAATTAATTGTATTTTTCAAGCATACTATATATATATATGTGTGTGTGTGTGTGTGTGTGTATATACACATATATATATGTATTTCCCTTCTGATTTAAATGTCAATAATTGAAAGAATTCTGTTCACATCTCTTACCATGAGGATTTGTCAATTTTTCATTGTAGTTCTCTCAAATTTTGTTCTATTTTATTATTTCTACTCCCTCTTTTTCTACAAATATTTTATTTTAAATTTTATTTTGTATGATTACTTTATAGGTTTACCAGATTTCTTTTGTTTCATATTTCCTTTTTATGTCTTATTCCAGACTTTGATTTCAATCTGTCTTGTGCTTTCTATTTACCTTTATTTATAGCAAATAGCTAGATATCTTAAAAGTTGATTTGGTGATCTTCATTTTATTTTTTTGTTTGTATTTTTTTATAAATTGAAGTTGGATAATTTGTCAAAAGTAAACATACTTTTGCTCCCAAAACAAAGATCAAGACATAGGCTGATACCTTTGTTCTCCTTTTCAGCACTGCTTTCCACCTCTTGTCACCTCTTGCTGCTCTGTGTGGTCCCCAAAGATGGCCAGTACTCTTGACTTTTAACACTATAAATTACTTTTGCCTCTTTGAACATTATAGAAGTAAATTCAATCATGACATTTCTGGCTTCGTTCCCTCAACATTATGTTTGTGAGATTCTTGCATGTTATTAAATATATTTGTAATGGTTTATGTTACTAATAAATGATGTTCTAGTTCTAATATGTGAATATTTCACAACTTGTTTATCTGTTTTATTTTTGATAAACATTTGGATAGTTTTGACTTTATTAATTGTGAATAAAATGTAAATTAAAACAGTACTAACTCCATTTATCAAGTAAATGCATATTAAAACCGCAGTGTTTTATACCACTACATCTCTTCCAGAATGAAAAATAAATGAATGAATGAATGGATGAATGAATGAATGAATAGTTGGATACATATATATGAAAAATAGAGAACACTATATACAACTACTAAGAGTATATATATTACTATTATATTGATACAACTGTTTTGGAAATTTGCTTATACTCCGCTATTTACTCAAGCTAATCACATCCAGAACTAAGACAGCAGTTGTACACATAGATTACACTGAAGAGAGAGAGATAGACTCATATTTACCAAAACACATACATAAAGAAAAGTATTTTCTGATTTGCATAAGTTTTTACTGTTTTATAAACTTACCATTACCTCTTACAACTGAAATCAATTGTTGGGACAATTTTCCAGGGTTCATCACCTGTAATTTATTATTATTTTTTTTTGTAGTGAAAAACTAATGTTTTTGTCTTTTGACATCTCTTGTCACAATCAAGAAGTTTGCTATCATTCTGATTATTGTTTCTTTACAGTTAATCTTCCCTTTATTCTGGCTGTTTTAAAAGCAGTTGCTTTGTCTTTGGTTTGTCTATATGTCACAATATATTATTTATTATTATTATCTTTGCATACAGTGTACATCCTTGATCTATAGATTAATATACCAAATTCTAAAAAACCTTTATTTCTTAAATGCTGCCTCCTATTCTATTTTTTACTCAAATTTATTTTATTTTTTTTCACATTCTTTTTTACCTTTCCCAATCTATCTCTTTCATGCTGTGCTCTAGGTATATTTTTTTTTTAATAATTTTTTTTTAATTTATTTATGATAGTCACAGAGAGAGAGAGAGAAGAGGCAGAGACACAGGCAGAGGGAGAAGCAGGCTCCAAGCACCGGGAGCCCGACGTGGGATTCGATCCCGGGTCTCCAGGATCGCGCCCTGGGCCAAAGGCAGGCGCCAAACCGCTGCGCCACCCAGGGATCCCTAGGTATATTTTTTGGATCTATTTTCCACCTCACTATTTTTCTCAAGTCAGTTTGATGTTTAATTCATACTTTTAAAAACTTTCAACAATTCTATTTCTCGTGGTTGCATATTTAAATCTATTCATTCATAGTAATGTCTCATAATCACTTAGCATTGTATGCTTTATATTTTAAATATTTCATATATTCAATTATAAAGTCTACATCTGATAATTCCAAAAAATGCTGCTTGTGGGGAAGAACTAAAACTATTGTTTTTTGGTGTCGTTATTTATTTATTTTTTGGCTAACTGACACAAATTATGCATTTTTTTTAATGATTTCCAATGTATTGCTTTATCATGACCTGCAAATCCTGTAGACCTAAATGAGGGGAGATTTTCTCCAGAGTTGTGCTTTTGCTTTTGCTGGTAGCACAATCTCAGATCAGGTCCTTTTGAGAGTCTGCAAAAGACTCAAGCTCTGTTACCCCACTTTGAAATTTACAGTGCCGACTATCTGATAGTAGGGATGGTATTGACATCTGCCATTGAGGCCATCTTACTTCTAATCACCTGCGCTTATAACTTTGCTCTGATCATTAGTTTCCATCTTAAGGAGTGTGTGTCTATGTGTGTCTATGTGTCTATGTGTGTGTCTATGAAGAGGAGTCAGCCTATCAATTCTTCTTTTAACACTAGCAATGACTCAAAACGTGTGTATATAATTCTCAACCCCCCCCCCACAAAACTCATAAAGTGGTCTTTTAAGTAAATGCATATAAATTAAATAAAGATTTATTTAAAGAATAAAGATTTGAAGAAGGTAAAATTAAAGAACTTAAGAAAACAGGTGGTATGTGCATATGACAAAATCTGTGAAGACTCTTGGTGAAAGATGGCACGTTGGTAAATACTGCTGTATTTTTACCATGTATTTGTTCCTCCTGGGGCACCGCTATGTTTATGTATGTCCTGTTTATTCTGATAATTAGTCAATCTATCCTCGCTCCCTTATTGGTACTGTCTGTTTCTGTTTTTACATTCTATGCAAGTCAATGTCAGGATGGTGACTTAGATTACATTTGAATGCCATAGTGTCTATCACAATTCCATAAATAGCATAAATATTAATTTAGCTGAATATGTTATGAATAGTTTCCTAATAAAATAACAAAATATTAGATATTCTCCCCTAGAATTCACAAATATAGACAGATACTGATCATCTGTATTTCCCCTAGAACTTCCATAGAAACCAAATATTTGATGTTACATAGAAACATTAAGAGATTGTAGTTACTAATGATGAGACACATTGTATCTCCCATGACTTATATATTGATGACATAAATGTCTTTGTGTTTTCTGCATGAATAACCTCTTGCAGCCTAGAAACTGGGCACAGTCCTTGCCATGGCTGTATCAGCATTACTGGCAAACAGTAAGTTCTAGCTCATAAAAAATAAAACTCATCATTTTGATCTATGCCCTTCATCTCTATGCTAATTGCATTGCATAACGTATCGATTTATCTCCCTAAGAATAACAAGCATACATCGGTTTGGAAGTGCTCTAATATTAGAATTAGCAATCTTATTGTTTGGATTCTGCAGTGTTTTGTTCTGTATCATACATTCTGTAGTTTGCAATATTCTAAAATCTTGAAATTGTTCTATAATGATCCATGTAAAATATTTCAAAATAAATTCAAATGTACACATATAACTTTTGCTTAGGACTAATATATTGTGTTTCTTACAACATAGTTTATCAGCTCTTATAAATTAAATCTAAAGAGAAGCATAAGTTGTGTCCTCCAGATTTAAACACAAACATTTTAATCCACTATTATTCATACACAGTTTAAAATTTTTTTTTCTGATCTCAATATCATGTTAATTATATTTCCTTGTGCAGATAGTCATGGCTATGGTGATTGACAGTAATATGATGATGCCTTGAATAAAGAAAAATGTAAGGGTCTGTTTAAAGTATGAAATTCTTTTCATAGATGTGTTTTCACTGCCAGTATTTACAAAATCTCCAAAAAATAAACCAAAGAAGTAACAATAAGACTCCAGATTGTATAGAATAAATTTTGGAAACGTTTCTAAATCATATTGTCTATGACAATAATTCCCTGCAAAAACACATAGTTCATTTTCCTAATTTAAACATAAATTAAAGAAAAAAATCTCTTTTAATTCACTTTTAGATAGTAGCTTAGTTAGACATTTGCAATGTAAAAATATTCTACTTAAACTAGTACAGATGAGGTCTTGATGGACCAGGCAGTAGGCTGGAGAGTCATTCTTAACTAAAAGGTGATCAAAAACCATGTAGCAATTGTTCCTGTTACTTTATTAGTATTAACAGAGAAAAATAAGAGGTAGGTATGAATTATATTTGAATTTTATGTTTTTGAGTGTTTATACTTCTAATAATTAAACTTTGATAGTCTAATATGAAATTCATAGAATCCAAACAATATTTTTAAATACTTCAGGCATTGTGACATCTGTTATTTGTGCCACAGACATTTGGCAGATTGTTGTATCTCTGGGGACCCATCATTTATAGACAAGAGTTTAGTCATGATGCTCAATCCATATTGTATAGGAAAACAGAAAGATTGCTAATAGTTCTCTATAATGTCAGTTAAATAAATACAATTTGTTAATATTTTAAGCATAAAGATGAGAAGTTTTATCTTTTAAAGGAATATAGCTAGTTTAAGAATATGATTGTGGGACACCTGGGTGGCTCAGCAGTTGAGTGTCAGCCTTCAGCTCAGGGCATGATCCCGGGGTCTGGGATGGAGTCCCGCATTAGGCTCCCTGAAGAGAGCTTGCTTCTCCCTCTGCCTATGTCTGTCTCTGTCTCTCTCTCTGTCTCTCATAAATAAATAAATAAATAAATAAATAAAATCTTTAAAAAAAAGAATATGTTTGTAACAACAGTGTAAATGATTCATAACAGTTAGGGAAAGGATTTTTCCATTTATTGCAGACAGTGAATCCATACATGTACACATATATATATGTATCTACATACACACACATATATGCAAATAGTAATATTAAAATGGAAGCTAAAGAAGTAACCGTGAAAGAAAAATAATAATATCTGCAAAGTCAAATTTATGTATAAATGAAAGTGTCACTGTATCTCCCTGGTATAACAAAAAAGAGGATTCAATCAGATTAATAAATGGGTATATGTCAATCCAGAAATTGTAGACAAAACCTTTTGCTTAGTAAATTCCACAGTGGATGAATTGCATGATGATGAAGACACAACTCCGATTCATAACTACTGAAACTTTAAAATTTAATAGCTTCCGAATTATTCAAGAAATCATGTCTCTCTGTTTTTAACCCGTAGCAGAATGTTCTGAAGATGACAATGTGATTTTGGTCTTCTAAGAAATATTTTAACACACCACATGTAAGGTTCCTTTTAACCATAGCATTCAGTAAGAGTCTGGAATTAACTGAGTAAACTCATGATTATTATGATGAAAGCCTCAGTTCAGTATCCTGTGGTCATACAGCAAGCTGTTTTGGAGCCATCCAATCATCTGGAGTATGGCTGCAAAGCTATTATTAGTGTTGGAGTTTCTATTCTTCTATTCTATATTAAGCCCCCTTTAAAAAAAAAAAAAACGATAATCTACAATGTGCACGTGTCTTTTGATTATATTGTATATGTGGACCTTATTTGAGTTTGATGGACTGCTGACAATTTTGCCAGATACTATGTAGAATGAATGATCCTTACTGCATTTCATGCTAATTCTATTTCTTGAGTAGGCATTATACTATCAATTCGGTGTTAGTCTTCTGAGTTTCTCTAAGTAGTAGTTACAAAAAAAAAAGTTAGATTACTTATAAGCACAAAAGGAAGGCACATTCTACAAGTAATTGGTCAGTGGTGTATTCCTCAAGAAAAAGAGTTTTTATTATTTCAGTGTCATTGCTACCATAAAGCATCTAAATTGAACATTGATCTCATTTATTCTTATATTCAAGGGCACATTTACTCTTTTAAGGAAAGCACTATGTGTCACTACATTTATCTTAGAGTTGCTTGATGATTTTATTCCTTATTTTTGAAATATTGGTTCACTTGTGAAAGTGAATTGGTGTTCAGTGTTTCTGGCTTCTTGCAGAATTCACTTTTTTCCTTTTACTTTTACATATCAACTTCGTATTCTGTCCTTAATTTATTCGGCCCTGTCTTTCCAGAAGAAAGAAAAAAGTCTTACAGAATAAAAAAAAAAAAAAAGAATGTGCTTACTTTATGTGGCTTCTTAATATTTCTTTTATATAAGAAGGATTCATATCACTGACATTTTTTTAGAAAAAAATGCACAACTAGAGAACAGATGGAACAGTTAGTACCCAAGATTAAGGGTTTTATTCACAAAGCATTTGTGGATCATTTATGCATGCTTTTTTCTAACTTTTTGGCATTTCGTCCTCAATTTGCTTAGCAGCAGTTCAGATGTAGTAGAAAGTTTCGTGTGACATTATCATTTGTTGAAACTCACATAAAAAGGAATTAAAGTTCATTGAAATAATTCAAGGGAAAAAAGTTATAAGTCAGGTAGTTAAAACTATAATAAAGCCATTAACTCTGAAAAGACAGCTTCCTACTGCAGAGATTAAATTTATATCTAAAAAAATATTTACATTTATCTTTATTTTTAATTGGTAAAGATTCAAGTGACAGGTTTTCTGACCTTTAACATTCTTTTTATAGAAATAGATGCATCCCATTCACTAGAGTTGACTCTTACAGAAATTGCGTTACTTAACTCAGGATATTACATATAATTTTAAACCCCTCAAAAAGTAAGGATTAGGAAAAATAAGAGATAGATGCATAGGGAAGTATCTGAGGAAGTATCTGAGGAAGAGAGTAGGATGCAAGTGAATGCTGAGTTACTTTAACTCCTACAGATTAAATAATTCATTCTATGACTACCAAATATTTTGTGGTTTTGTGTATATTACTTTTTCTGATTTGCTTCTTCACATTGAGACTATATATTCAACACAAAGAAGAATTAGTATAAATGAACCTTGGATATTAACCAGATTCCTCAGTCTTCAGCAATCTTATAAAAGTCTAAATCCTTAATAAATTAATTTTACACAATTACTAATGTTCTCTTTTTAAAAAGTACAATTGTTCTTCATTTTTAATTCATATGTTGATATGTAATTTTATTTTCTCAGCTTTATTGCGATATGATTTTTGAGATATAATTTACATATAATTTTGTGAAAGTTTAAAATGTACAATGTGTCGATTTGATACATTGATTTGATTTGATATACCACAAAAATGATTATCACTATAGAGATGACTAATACTTTGTCATATCACATAGTTGCTATTTTTTGTGGGTGTAGTGAGAACATTTAAGCTTTACTCTCTCAGCAACTTTCAAGTACATGCTAACATGTTATTAACTACAGTCACCATGCTATACATTAGATCTCCAGAACGTATTCATCTTATAAATGATAGTTTGCCTCTTTGACCAACATCTCCTCATTTCTCCCATCTCCTGAGCCCCTGGTAACTATCATTCTGGTCTTTGTTTCTATGAGTTTGCCTCTTTTGGATTCCACATATAACTGAGATCATGCAGTATTTGTTTTTTTTTTTTTTTTCTGTCTGACTCATTTCACTTAACATAATGCCCTCCAGCTTCATCCATATCTCAAATGTCAAAATTTCTTTCTTTCTCATGGCTGAATAATATTCCATTGTGTGTGTGTGTGCGCGTGCATGCGTGTGTGTATACTTTATCTTCTTCATCCATTGATGGACGCGTTTTAAAAACACAAGCAAATAGAAAGAAGTCGAAAGTATAAAGAAAATTAATCTCCTACCCCAACAATCTCCATCTCCAGTCACTCAAAAACTAATTCCTTTAAATGCTTCTAAGTCTATGTGTTGATTATTTCCATAACGCTAAATCATATGCTGATGATTCTATTTTACCTTATCATTTAAAACAATAATACACTGATAGCCCATTCCAAAAAACGGTAATTTTGCTTGCTTACACAACTCCCACTTAGCTTTCTTTCAATGTTATAATCACGTTGCTATTTTTTTATGTTCATTTAAAAATTTTTACATTTTACATCACCATATGGTCATAGCATGACTCTACATCATGGAAGGTGAGACTATGAAGTTTTATGCCTTTTTTCACCCTTTGCTTCCTCTTGTGTATTCTAATCTCTCTCAATGATACTTTTATCTTTTCATTTTCAAGGCTTAAAATATTTGTATTATGTTTTCTAATCTTAAAAACTCGGTTGATTATATGAAGTTAAATCCAAATAACTTGTTAATTATTATTGCAGTGGTCATAGTGAGTCACTGCCATGATCTCTCTTCTCCGCTGCTTATAGTGAAGATTTCTCTCACTGGATTTCTTTTGGGAATATCTCAACAAAGAAAACTGCCTTGCTCTTCCAAAGGGACTTTATCCTAGAGGTTGAATGAAATGCTGTGATATAAAGCTTCATCCCCTCAGCCCCATCTGGGGCAACTCTACAAGACAGAGTTCAGAGCTCCTCATCTGTTTCATGAAACTCACTCAAGTATAAGAAGTGGTTAGAGTAAACAGGTGCTAAGATGGAATTTTGGCACAGAATCCCTCACTGCCCACCTCTGGCATGAAGATGACATATCTAGTGGTAGCTGGGGCACAGATCGCTCCTATCACAAAAAAAAAAAAAAAAAGGCAGTTTTCAAAGCTTTCATTGTTGTAAACTGAGATGGCCCACTTGGAGGAAAGGATTACACTAGCTCATGCAGTGTATCAGGATTTGGGGCATTGTAGGGCAAAGGACAATGTAATTATAAGGACAGTAGAATTGTGTGACTATTTCAAAGTTCAAATGAGTTGGGGAAAGAATAATAAAAAGATGAATGTGGAATGTAAATTGTTCACTGAAAGAGAACTATGAAAGACATCCTTGGTCTCATATAAAGAAGTTTCCATATCCTGTAGCTACCAAGCTGAGAAAAGAGAGGGTCAGGACTAGGGATTTATTTTTAGAGTAAGCGCTGGAGATAGTTAAATGTCCAATGAAACCTGGTCTGTTTTGCCAAAACCAGGGCCTTAGTCAGGAAAAACAGAATCCTGAATCATGACATTGGAATATCTGAATCCATACCTCCAAACCTTGAAACCTTAGATTTCCTGAACCCTCTACTTCTATTTATTATTAATGGAAAAAAAAGAGAACTCTTCCTGAAAGGCAACATGCTCTTCCTCATAATCTGCCTTCAACTTCTCTCCTGAATATTAGGCCGTTAATTCTAGTCAAGTAATAACAGAAACTGGGCAGAGGAATGCTAAGCCTGATGACAGAAAAGGGACAGTAACATGTGCTGCGTGGCACCTTTCAATGAGAGGTAAAATTGATAAGGGAGAGCTTGGTTCATGTCTCATGGAGTCAAAGAATGAATCTCCCAGACAACAGAGAGCAAAGTGAGAGAAATTTATTTAACAGAGATGCAGACACAGCTCTCAGAAGTGAGAGGGGTCCCCATAGGGTTCCCACTGAGGGCTTTTATGGTCTGCCTTTTATCAGAAACTGACCAGGGAACTTGGTAAATTTCTTATCAATATCAGGGTGGATCTTTAGAACAAACATGGTGGACTTGTAACTATCATAATAACAAACAAGATGTTTTTGTAAACATCATGAATCCAATCAAGGTGTTCTCTTCTCTCAGGTTAATATCTCCTCATAATATTTCTCTACAACTGGGATTTCTGGTGAGCCTAGTCGGATAGCCCATGGCCTTGAGATTTTTGTGCAGTCTTAGTTTGAGCAGGCACTACTGACAACACCTTAATGACATATTTCTTTGTGGTCTGGGGAGTTTCTGTAATTACCTAGTAGCCATTAAAGGGGGATACTCCCTAACATTTTGGAGCTAGGGAGCCAAGTTTATTTATTTTATTTTATTTTATTTTATTTTATTTTATTTTATTTTATTTTATTCTATTTTATTTATTTTATTTTATTTTATTTTATTTATTTTATTTTATTTATTTTATTTTATTTTATTTTATTTATTTTTTTTATTTTATTTTATATTTTATTTTTTTACTGTCTTATCTCTGTTTTCTTGGGATAGATAGGAACCTGACTTGGGGCCTTTCCCTTATCTTTTCCTGCCTAGCCCCGTCTGTGTCTACCTCATTCCTACATCAAAATGATTACTTGGAGTCCAATATCTTGGAAGAAAGAGAGGCCAGAAGGGGCTATACTGGCAGGAACTGCCAAGAAATGCAGGTGCCTAGGTAAGCCCACAATCTAGATTGGCTCTGTACATTGTAGAATGTAAAGTATGTGGAAACAAGAAAAACAAGTGAAGAAATCAATCATGAGGTGGGCAGCAAGGAACTGCCTACATGACTATCTGCATGGGTCTCAGAGGAGCATTAACTAGGGGGCTGTGGGGGATGGGAGAACTGTCCTCAGCAGGCCTGGCCTTCTATCTAACCACCATCATGGCTGTTTTCAGCATGCACTGTTTTCAGTGCCGACCAAAGGTAGGAATACTTGGCATTTGTCACACACATAAAGCTGTTCCCATTTATGCATGTCCCTGTTCTTATTGTTCCTTTTACCTGCTGAGGTCTTGCTTACACACAAATATGAAAGGCCTGTAGGAATGAGCCAACAGATGCTGTCAGTCCTGAGAGTATACACATTCCCAGTTCTGAGGGTGCTAAATAAGAGAGTCAGAGCATCAATTATGATAAAATATAATATACCAATCTTTCTCAACTTATGATGGGGTTATATCTGATAAACCTATTATAAATAAAAAATATCATTAAGTCAAAAATGCATTTAATACACCAAACCTACTGAACATCATAGCTTGGCCTAATCTACCTAAAATGTGTTCAGAACACATAGCTTACAGTTGGACAAAATCATCTAACACAAAGCCTCTTTTAAAAGAACATATTGAATATCTCATGTAATTTATGGAATACTGCGCTGAAAGTGAAAAATAGGATGGTTTTATGGGTACAATGGTTGTAAGTTAATGGTTGTTACCCTCGAGATTGTGCACCTTGCTGGGAGCTGCGGATCACTGCCACTGCCCAGCATCAGAAAGGGCATCATGCCACATATTGCTAGCCCTAGAGAAGATCAAAATTCAATATTCGAAGTACAGTTTTGACTGAATGCATATTGCTTTCTTATTGTCATAAAGTAAAAACAAAAACAAAACAAAACAAAAAAAAAACTAAGTAGAAACATTGTAAGTCTGTATCATCTGCATTGATATAGGAGAACTCTTCCAGGATATGAGACTTAACATCATGGCAAACATGTTGAGAGATGGTGTAAAATATCCTTTTGAGAAGATTCCTACATGCATGAGAGAAAGCAGTTGTCCACCCCAAGAGAGGTAAAATGTCAGAATTGCAAAGGTAAATAACACAAGAAAGGACTAAAAGGCTCAGAGAAGTGGGTTTATAGATGGGATCTAATATATGAGACCTGAAAATACTCAGATGACTACATTTCCACAGAGTGCCTGGAAGATACAGTATTTACCAGAGAAATAAAATACATGCTGATGGAAGGGACAGCAGCATCACAAGAAGTCAGCAGTGACTCCTCTGAAAGCCAGGGCTAGTGTAGGAGATGCCATTCTAGAAACGAGCTCACTAATAGCACTGAGGGGATAATAGGAACCTGAAACAATAAATGCCTGATGGCAATACCATTCTCAAAGTAATGTGAGCACAATTTTAAATTAAGTGAGAAGTTTGGAGAGACAGTCAAGGTGATCTGACACATAGTAACAGACTGCAGCATACGTAAGGAAAAATTGGATAATCATGAGGGCATATCAGTTTGTATCATCAGAAGTCAAAGAAGGATGATCATAAAGTTTAAGGTACTTACCCCAATAAAATGTCATTAGTGATTTCTTGGTTTCTGAATCTAAGCTCATTTTCTTATACACAACTCTGAACAACTGAACAAGAGACAAGTCTCCAGGAGGAAAGACATCGCAATAACAAACCAGGTCTATTTGGTAATGAGTTTCATAATTCTATGTCAAGGGGACATAAGGCCATTTATTTAGGTACCTTGGGGGAAAAGGGACACCTAAACATTTCAAGAACTCTGAACACAGAGTCAAAGTTGTCATGTAAGTCTGGAGATAAGAAGTGCCACTATGTCCCCATGTTATATGGGAGGATACTGAGGGCAGTATCTATAGACAATAACTAGTCTTGGCCTGAGTTTAACCCACTGTGAATCCACTAGATTTGTGTAAATACATTGTGGCCATTGCTCAGACACAGAATTTAAACTGGTGTGGATGTACATGTTGGTAGGAACAAAATTCCTATTACATCTGTACACAGTAGGATGAGGATTAGCATAGTGAACAAAGCCAGGTGGAAGCCTCCAAAAATTCTCTATTTTCCACTCATCCCAAAACACTAAGTTAAAAACTATCATGTCATGGAGAAAATAGAAGAAAGTAGTGCTCCATTTAAAGACTTAGGAATGCAAAGTAGTGATCTCCACCATATCTCAATTTAGTTTTTCAATCTTGTCCTTGCAAAACCAGATGGATCCTGGGTGATGATAGTAGACTACCATAAATTCAACTAGGCTACAGGTGCAGCCTCTGTGTCAGATATGGTGTTTTTATTAGTGTAGATTAACAATGTCAGGCACATGGTATATAGCTATTGATTTGGCAAATGTGTTCTTTTTATGAATATCAGAAAAGTGGATCATATTCATTTGTAACAAACAAACAAACCACAGTGTGTCCCAGACCTGTTAATTCTTTCCTTTCTCTCATAATATAGTCCAGAGAGATCTAGGCCCATTTGACATTTCACAGAATTTCATAACCAGTGGAGCAAGAAGGGTCTCCTGAAGGTCTTGATAAGGCCACGAACCAAGGAAGGTGGGTGGCCTTTGGAAGCTGTTCAAAATTGATAGCTTCCATGTCACTTGGTACATGGACTGGGGCATGACCTCTGGGTGTGGAATGCGTTGCCTCCAGAAACTGAAAAGACCTCCAAGACCTTTGTACTATGGAATGCAAAATGTGACACTCAGTCTCTTCTGGAAGGAATATTCTGACTTGCCCCGATCACTGTACCCCTACAAACTTTAGTGGAAGATCCTTGAGTATTTTGTAGAATTTACCTCCCATTCTCTAAAGGGCATTTGTCTCCCCAAGACTTCCAGCATTTTAGCCACTTCTTGTTCATCCTGGCAAATTAAAAACAATGACTTTGATGTGATGGAAATGCTGTGGTAATCTATAGGTTGTCCAGATGGTCCAGATCCCTTCAAGCTATATTATGACCCAGAACAGCAGTGTTAACGCCAGCGCAAAATAGGATAAGAACATTTTTATCCATTCCAAGTAGATGTGAACTGTTTTCTAAATGTTTTACTCGATGAGACTAGAAATAGCTGCATTTCCCAAGTCGATGGGCATACACTATGTATACAGCCCTCATTAATCTGCCTTGGCAATCATATTTTACCTGGCACAACAGCTGTGTGATGGTTATTTCTATGTGTCAACAGAGTGGGACACGGCGTGCCCAGATATTTGGCTAACTACTACTAAATTCCCCATCTCTATTACTACTTAGCTTCTTAATAGGTTCTCCTGAATGGGAGGCATTGGGAAGAGATTGAAATAAAGAAGGCAGGCAGGGGCTTTCTTCTATTTTTCTGCTCTGGTAGACAGTCCTTAGCATCTGAGGAGGGATAGACTCCAGTCTCAGCTTGTATGGAATTTCCCAGAATTTTCAAGTGTGTCTCTGAGAGTGTTTCATAATGAGATTAGCCTTGAGTTGGTAGATGGAATAAAGCAGATTCCCCTCCTGCAATCAACTGAGGGCCTATGGAACAAAAAAGGCAGAGGAGGGGAGAAGTCATTGTGCCTGACTGCTGACCTGTAACATTGGTCTTCCCCTGCACTGGAACTGGAATTTATTCCAGGGCTCTCATGGTTCTTAGGCCTTTGGGTTTGGACTGGATTTACACCACCAGCTTTCCTGAGAGAGATGACAGGTTGCTTCAGAAACTGAGGGACAGAGATGTTAAGTAATCAAATTCATGTAAGAAGTTATGACATATACTAAAATTGGAGCCTTGCAGTATGGCTTCAATACAAGAGCTTATAACTACCTCACTACAGCTACTTATTTATTTGTTTGGTTTACCACTTTTTAAAGAAATAAATTAAAATTCTATTCTCAAAGATTTCTTTATTTTTTAACCTAATAGTATCCCTGCTCTTGAGTTTCTTGTGTTTTATTGGAATCCATGCCAAAATTAAGTGGATAACCCTACATTTTCCAGAATTATTGTTTCCCTGATTTAAGACTTGAATAATCTTAGGTGATTTCTGCTGCCCTCCAAGGAACTAAATTTAATAGCTAATTACTTTGTAGTAGCACCTGTTGATTACACTTGACTCCTGCAATTCATGGTACCAAGAAACACTGATCACGAACATCGCCAGAGGTTTTGGCTTGTACTTTTTAACATATTTTCCTGATTCTACATCTTCCTTTTTCTAGGTAGAAATTTCACCCTTTATTGAAATCCACACATTTCATAGCTATCACTTCATGAGAAAGACAGTGATTTCTGAGTAAATTTTTGTGCCTTTTCTGTCATTTATTTCATGAGATGAAACATTCTTCCTACAATCGTTAAACTTCAGAAAACAGAGCAATGTTTTTCACTGCCCCTAGTGGGTCTCTGGAGCTGCACTGCAGATTCTGTATGCACTTCTTTCCAACACCTTTCCTCATCCATGTGTCCTATTTCCTTATATTCTCATTTTGTGACTTGTCCTGATTTCCTGACTCGGGATTATTCTTGTTTGTCTTTCAAGTTTCCTTAGTTCTAGACTAAACCACTTTGATTCCTTGATTTCCTTTTAAATTTCTTACATAATTAGCTAATTTCCCATGTGCCTGTGAAAGCGTTGCTTAAAGAACGTGAAGTTTACTTGAATTTTTCTAGCTCTTACTCTCTCTTCCTATTGCTTTTATGATTGCTGAAATAAAACTTTCTGAAGTGTTTTTTTCTTATTTTTTTCTTTTAGGTTGAAGGCTGTTTATTGTTCATTAGGGGAAACCCTAAATAATGGACTTTTAAAGCTATATATCAATGAATCACCTATTTCTGCTCCAAATCACTTTTTAAATTTACTCTGTGCTTAGGATGAGAACAGGAAAGCTACAGTCTTCAGTTCTATTACTACCTAGCTTATGAGGTTCTCCCAAATATGAGACACTAGGGTGGAGATCGAAACAAAGAAGGCAGGCAGGTGCTTTCTTCTTTTTTCCTGCTCTGGTAGACAGTCCTTAGCATCTGGGGGCAGATAGGCTCTAGTCTCAGCTTGCAGATGCTCTCCCAGAATCACTGTGCTATGTCCTCTTAGGCATTCACAGAGTAGGACCTCCTTGAACTTGAGGACACCTGGGTCCCCTCCTTCAAGCAAATATACTCTGATCACATTTGACATTTGTTAAAAATTCAAAACAAACAAACAAAACCAACAACAACAACAGCAAAAAAAACACAACTCCTTACTCCCAAATATCTAAACCATTTCTTGTAGATATTGTCTAACTTAGAAGGTATTTTAAATGTTTAAAGACTTATTAATGTAATAAACACTGCAATAAGTGTTTATTTAAGTGTAATGTTTATTACATTAAACACTTATTGCAGCACAATCAAGGAAGGCATTCCAAATAATTGAGGGGTTAAAGCAATAGAGAGTGATTTATATGTGATGGTAAGCACTTTATTTCATTTACAATCATCATAGATTTGGCCCAAATTTGAATTTTTAGAAATGTTTAAGGTTTAGCTTAGCCATAATTGTGAAAGAGAATTTTTAATATTTAAAAAAAAATCCATGTGTGTATAATACCTTACCAGCAACAATTGAAGTGAAATCTTTTGAGGAAACTATGAACGATGCTGGTGATCTATAACGTAACCCTTTTGTTTCATTTTCTCTGGTTCTAAGGAGTCTCGATTTTCTTCTCCAACCACTCAAATGTCCAAAAGGCTCTTAACATCTTTTAGTCAACTGTATTTTTGTTATGGCAACAGATATAAATTCATAAATAGAGTTTTAAAACTCACCTCATTGCAGTTTTATTTGCTTTAGTTAATAACCATTCGATTCAGGAATAATACTTGAGTTCTCACTGTGTACCTTTGGAGGGGGGAAAATTTTCCCTCTACTTTTCAAAGGTTTTCCTGGATGGTCTGAAGATTAAATAGACAATAGAGAGATTATCAGGAAAAAAGTTAAATTTAATTTTATGCATAAGGGAATGCCACATACATGAGGGTCTCAGAGACAGAAAGGTAAAATGGGGATATGTATGACATCCTGAGCTAAGGAATGGGATAGGGGCCTCCGGCCTTAAAAGAGAAGATGGGATTTCACAGGGCCACAAAAAGAACAGATGCGTAGTAATTAGATGTTTACCCTACCATATAGATGGTTCACTCAGATGAAATTTATCTCTGGTAATAACTCTAACTCTGGAAAAGACACTTCAGATTCTTCAGTTAGTTAAGGGAAAGGCAAACCCATCTCCTGAGTCCTCAGGGTCTGACTTGCCTTTAGCTCAAAATAATCCACATGTTAAAGTGGTACATTTTGAAATGACTTCTTTTGAACCCCATCAATACCCTCAACTGCTCCAGGTACTCTGCAAAGACGAATAACACATGGTGCCTGATTTTAAGGTTCTCAGTTATCAGAAGAGATAAACACACAAATAAATGAGTTCATAAAGAAACAAATGAGTTTGGGATGTATATAGTTAGCACTGGTTAAAGTCCTAGGGATATATAGTGGGGAAAATAATTCTGAACGGGTAAGTACTTTTACTATTAAAATAATATGTGTGTATATCTTCCAGAAATTCATTAATGTTTGGCTCTTAAAAACAAATGTTTTATTTTATTTAAAATTTGTAATGGCTGAGCAATTATTATTTCCTCTCAGTTTGTCATTCCAGAAGAAATCAGGCTGTCCTAATTTCAGAATCATGAATATAGAATCATTACTGAGCTGGTTGTAATTTGTCCCAGTTGTAATTAAAAAAAAAAAAGCAGTATGGTTTTATAGATCAGTTCTGAAAAAATAAATGTATATTATAATAGGTAGACTCATAGGAAGTAAAAGATGGCATCACAGTCTTTGGGAAGTGAGGGATATGAATTAGTTTAGAAGTGTATCTAAACTGGGAAGGTTTTTGGGTGACCAGAATCAACAGAGCAAAGTGAATTGCTAGAAGATAAATGGCAGCTTTTGATATAATACAATAGACCTTAGACAAATGTAATAATTTGTTCTTAATTTTGACGCTTCTGAGATGATTAGAATATAAAAATGACTTCTATATTATGCCACAGTAGATCAAAAACTTAAAATATCAAACTTTATATGATGATGAAGAACAAGTTTATAGAAGACTCTTAATTGTTTTTAGTATAAACAAAACAAGGATCTGAAATTCCTAAATCTGGGATCCCTGGGTGGCGCAGCGGTTTAGCGCCTGCCTTTGGCCCAGGGCGCGATCCTGGAGATCTGGGATCGGATACCACGTCGGGCTCCCTGCATGGAGCCTGCTTCTCCCTCTGCCTGTGTCTCTGCCTCTCTCTCTCTCTCTCTCTCTCTGACTATCATAAATAAATAAAAATCTTAAAAAAAAGATTAAAAAAATGAAATGCCTAAATCTTTGATGCTATTAATTCAAAGAAGCATCTGCGAATCAGATTATGTTGTGCCAAACCCTTACCCCTGGTTTTCCAAAGGCTCTTTAGGAAAACTGCATGTATTCTTTGGAAATACTAATACATTATTGCAAAACACAGCTTCAGTGTTTCAGCATTCCTCCGTTCGTTGTCAAAGCTAATGCCTTATCTGGGACCGGAAAATAGTTATACTCTATGAAAATCTGGGTCAATAAATATCAGAGAATTCAGATCATTTACTTCTGAATGTAAATACCAAACCCAAAGTATATCATCTCTTTCTACAAAGTCATAAGATTATTTTACTGTTTCTCTTCTTGTCCTCTTTGCAGTAGGTAAGGACATAGGCAAAGGTACAGTCATAACATGCCTTGTCTCCAGTTTAAGGGGAAAATCAAAGGATACTAGTAATTTCAGGGATATTAGAGACAGCCAGTGTCTTTGATAGAGTTCTTGGACTGAGACTCTACAACAAGAAGTAATTCAATATTAATATAAATCTCAAAAGTGAGGTTACATTTGACCAAATGAAACATAAATAATATATTGTTTAAATTATAATTTCTGAGTGAACTGGCCAGAGGCATGAAAGCAAATGTTTATTGACTTTCTTGTCCTCAGGATCTATTGTCTTTCTTTGATTTGCTGCATGAAAAATAGTTGTAAGCTTTTTAGAATATTTTCTAACTTGCTACTCTGATGAAGACATTCCCTTGTTCCTCTTTCTCCTTGTGTCTTTTCTTTCCCAAACTATGGAGATGAAGTCATTAATTTCATTATCCAAAAATGAGACTGTATACCAGGAGAAAACCAAAAGCCTGATTAGTAAGACACATTCACAGAAGCATTGAGGAAATTAAGAGGAAGGCCATGAGATCCATGCAGATAGTTTAAAAATTCTTAAAGAACTCCTTGGTCACAATTCATGTTCTGACAACGAGCCCCAGCCTCATCTCCCAGATCCCCTGCCCAGCTTCTCCATGAAGTGCATCACAGAATCCACCACCAAGTGCTTGTACCTCCATTCTGTGTAGAAGCTAGTGATCAGAAAACTGATGTCATACTCTTTCACTGCTTTTCTTCCAATGATAAGGAAATTCTCTGTTGCATCATCATGAAGCACATATGGCTTTCTGGTCAATCTTTGCGTTCTGTAAGCATCAGAGACCACGGTCAACACTTGAATTTCTTCCCAAATTACACTGCCCTCTTCCTTCCATGGCTACAGTTCATTGAAAGAGGCTACTGTTGTGAATAAGAGTTGCCCAAAATTTAATTCTTCATATAGTGGTCCAGCAGACAGAGGGTTGATGCATCTTGGGCAAAACTTTCACATGTAATTGTTGCCTCACCCCTGTTAGCTAATACATTGCTGTCAATTCTTGATATTTCTTCTTCAACTCCCCAGTTCCACTTCATGCTTGAGACTAGCGTGGTTTTGGAAGACTGAGCAAAATACAGACAGTGCTTCTAACTTTTTCTTCGAAACCAGCTCAGTTGCATAGTAGCCTCATCATACCAGGATTATTTAGATACCGGCCCAGATCTTACCTCCCTCTCACCTGTTGTTACATATAGTTTTACAATGTCTGTAATTCTCAGTACACAGAGAAGAATGTACATTTGTAACTCTCACCACCAAGATTTTGTTGGCCTTTACAATGGTTTCATATCTTTGTAAACTTTTTACATATATATTTTTTCCTCTGGTATTTTTGTGATCTCTGCTTTTCTTGTCTTCGTTCCACTCTTTCTTTCTCCTTCTCTTAATATATAGTGCACATTCTGCACGTTGGGTTCTATTCCCATTCTGTGGAAACACACGTGGTTTTATCTCTATTGAAGGGGTCAGAAAATATTTTCTGTAAAGGGCCAGATAGTACTATTTTAAATTTTGCAGACTATACCATATAACCTCTGCCACACTTCTCCAACTTTGCCTTTGTAGTGCACAATCAGCCACAGACAGCATGCAAATAAGTGAGGATGGCTGTGTTCTAATAAAACTTTATTGAGAGGAACAGATGGTAAGCCATAGCTTGAAGAGTCCTACTCTATATCACATGCTTCTATGAGAAAAAAATGACTATATTCTGAGGATTTTATTATTTTGAAGAAAACATTGTTAGAAAACCATTCTCTTCCCCCAAGGAACAAAATCCTCTTTCTACGGGAACATTTTTGATTCTCTGTTAAAATAAACGACAGAAAATAATAGTAAGGCTGAAAATGGAGCTGTATGACAAGGATCAAAGTAATAATAATTCCAAGTCTATTGTCCACAAATGACCTACAGCTATCATACAATGTGCAAAAATACATAGGACATCTTATTTTTCAATTGGAAAGAGACTAAATTTGTGAAACAGTTGTTCTGATAAACACATTCTCTTACCAAATCATCATTACCTTTGGAAAAGTTGATTTAAATCTGAAAATCATCTTCTATTCCACCACATTCTAATTCTCTTGATTTCTTTTTTGCCTAATTCCTACAAGGCTGGTTTTGAATTTTTGCATCATTGTTATTCTAACCTTTATGTAGCAGCAAAGTCTTCCAAGACCTAATGAACTTTTGAATTACTCTGCAGGTAAAGAGTGAAAGGTGAATGGGACAAGGAGAAAAAGCAAACAACAAACAAAAAACATTTCAATATAAAATTAATTTTCAGGGATCCCTGGGTGGCGCAGCGGTTTGGTGCCTGCCTTTGGCCCAGGGCATGATCCTGGAGACCCGGGATCGAATCCCATGTCGGGCTCCTGGTGCATGGAGCCTGCTTCTCCCTCTGCCTCTCTCTCTCTCTGTGTGACTATCATAAATAAAAATTAAAAACAAACAAACAAACAAACAAACTTTGCGCTCCTAAGAGAACAAGTATGAGTCACAAGTGTAAGGATTATAAAGAAATGCACCTGATTAATTTTTGGGATCCCTGGGTGGCGCAGCGGTTTGGTGCCTGCCTTTGGCCCAGGGCGCAATCCTGGAGACCCGGGATCGAATCCCACATCGGGCTCCCGGTGCATGGAGCCTGTTTCTCCCTCTGCCTGTGTCTCTGCCTCTCTCTCTCTCTCTGTGACTATCATAAATTAAAAAAAAAAAAAAAAAAAGAAAATATAATATTTTTCTAATTCTGTATCCCAAGTGCCTTATACACAGTAGCACTCATTAATAGTTGAAGTTGTAGTAAGTGAATAACTTTATGGATTAACTTTTTATTAAATATGCATCTCCCTTGATGTTGTAATTTGTGCTTATGTAATATAATTTGAACACTGTTGCTGACTTTCTCTATCCTGAATAAACATATATCACGTAAATATAAGCAATGATATGCTACCCTTCCCTTCTACATAACTTATGTGTTCAATTCTGGTGGGCTTGCCACTCTGAACGTTGTATAAAAGAACTAAGAGCATTGCCTCCAGAGCTAGCAATAAATTGCACAGTTACTGTATAGGAGTGGAGTTAGTTTTAAATTGGTATTTTGTATCCAAACAATCATGTATTATTGTATTTAAAAGTAATTAAAACCCATCTTAAAATAGAAATCTTGAGTTGAAATAAATTTTAGTCTAAGCATAGAAAGGAAAGCAACGGTGACAAAAAATGATGTCACTGCACAGCCACAAAGAATGGTGTGCCCCCCAAGTGACTTAAGGTTGGGGGTACTAGGTCAGAATTAGAGAGAAGGGGGATCCCTGGGTGGCGCAGCGGTGTGGCGCCTGCCTTTGGCCCAGGGCGCAATCCTGGAGACCCGGGATCGAATCCCACGTCGGGCTCCCGGCATGGAGCCTGCTTCTCCCTCTGCCTGTGTCTCTGCCTCTCTCTCTCTCTCTCTCTGTGACTATCATAAATAAATAAAAAAAATTTAAAAAATTTAAAAAAAAGAATTAGAGAGAAGTACTGAAATATTTCCACTTATAACACTTCTTATGGTTTTATAAATAGTTTTACAATATAATACATTTTAATTATTATCTGAGGAAATTTGAAAAAAGCATAAGTATACTCCAGTGTACGTATTTAAGTCCAGGATACCACTAACTTAGTTCTATTGTTAACTTATTTGTGTTTCAAAGTGCCGGATATTCTCTTAAAAAAAGATCTTGATATTTCCTCTGAAGGCTAGAGCTTTTTAAGAAGAAATTTAGTATTCTAACAAGACATTTGTCTTTGTTTAAGGTCATCCTTACAACTTTGAAGAGAGAACATGCTGACAATTTATGAAGCAAATGTCGTCTAACTACCCATAGAATAGGGCAAACTTACATTACCTGTCAAAGCTACACTGAGAAATTGCAGGAAAAGACAACTGTACAGAGAATGTATCTATATTCTTGTCTTTTTTCCCCCTTTTTGCTGAATATGCCACTAGAGAGTTAGAAAGAATCAGACTACCTCTCTGAATAGAAAATTATCAATGAAGAGTCTAACAAAGATGTGTAGGTCACCATTTTAATCTATTTGAAAAAATAGTCATGGTCTCAAGGTGTACCAATTTCAGTCATTAATCACATGATCCAGTTGGAAAAAACTATTTACACTGGGTCACAGCTTAAGTTTAGTTTGTGGAAGAATATCACAAGTGCCTTAAGCAGTACTTGGATTTCTATAAATGATCAATGCATATATATTCAATTGATTACTCAAAAACCGAATGGGTTGTCTCACATGTTACTGAAATTTCTTGTTGCTAACAGTTATTGATACTGGGTTTTAGAGAAAGTCTTGGAAGACTGTCATCAAGGTATGAAGTCTAAAGAATTCTTTCGGGCACCTGGGTGGCTCAGGGGTTGAGCGTCTGCCTTTGGCTCAAGTTGTGATTCTGGGATCTTGGGATCAATTCCCGCATCAGGCTCCCTGCATGGAGACTGCTTCTCCTTCTGCCTATGTCTCTGCCTCTCTGTGTGTGTCTCTCATGAATAAATAAAATCTTATATTAAAAAAAGAAAGAATTAATTCATTGAGCTTGTATTTGAGCTAGACTTCCTGCTCAATATATTCCCACTCTAAGACTCTCCAGTTTCAGTAAGAGGTGGATAATTCTGAATACATATAAGATATACAATCAGAGAAAACATATTCTGAATATTTATGTAGAATGGTCATTTCGCTTATGATGATATCAATGTCTAAACAGTGAAGTATAACTTTCATGTGCAGATGGATAACAAAGAATAGATAATTCTGGTTGCTTACAAATAATCAAGAGCTACTATATATGAATCAAAAACTATTCAAATTATGTAAGTCCTGGGATGCCTCGGTGGCTCAGTGGTCAAGTGTCTGCTTTTGGTCCAAGGTGTGATCCCGGGGTCTTGGGATTGAGTCCCACATCAGGCTCCCTACATGGAGCCTGCCTCTCCCTCTGCCTGTGTCTCTGCCTTTCTCTGTATCTCTCATGAATAAATAAATAAAATCTTAAAAAGAAATTATGTGAGTCCCTAGAAAGCATGCAATTTTGTGGTGTAGGAGTTGTTGTGCAGGAGGCATGTGCCCTAGTTAATACTTCCAGCTAGATAAAAGAACCAGGACTGTATTAATGACTCCTGATTTTCCTAGTGTATCGAACACTTTTATTACCTATAGCATCAAGTCTAAGTTTGAAACTTCTGAATATGCATATCTTTAGTGGAAATTGCATTTAAAAATATATGCTACTGTAAGTATATTTTCATTTTGATGAAGATGAGGCAAGAGGCAGTGGTTAATGAATATGTATTATGACTCAAAGTCTTAAAAATGAAAAGCCAATAATCAAGTAATAACTAAGACCTTCAGCAGGTCAAGAAGCAGATTTGCAGACCACGAGTGGCTGGATTCAGCAACTTTGCAAGAACTAAAAACATCGAGTGATTACATGGCAATGGAGGGAATTCCAGCATCCATTAAAATCATGAGCATGAAACGAAATTCTAACTCCTCAATGGATATTGCAATTAAACACAACGGATCTCAATTCCTCAAAACCAAAACATGAAGGGCAGAGAAAACATTAGCACCATGTTAAACCCTGTTTATGACGTATCTAGTTGTAAAGGTTGCCACACCAAACACAGATGGAATAGCAGTAAACTGACTGCCTACTTAAATCATACAAGGTTAACTGTGTATCTAATAAGGATCCATAAAGCTTATTGAAGGTTATTAAAGGGGAAAAGCTTTCAAAGTTTGTAACAGCTTGGAATTGACTCAACTATTTGGTCCCATCCATGGTTTATATGGATTCCACAGGTCTTAGCTTGGATAGAAGTATCCTGATGTCTTAACTCACCCCCATCAGGAAGGTTTTTCTCTCAAATTTCATTTTCATTGTTGTTGTTCCATAGGCACAGCTTTCTCCCTGCTTCCCTCCCTCTCTCTCTCTCACTCTCACTATCTCCCCTTCTCCCTCTTCTTCTCTGATTTATGGGTAAATGGGAAGGGTTGCCACAACATGGATGAAGCTGAAGATCACTCACTGGAAGCCATGATCCAGATGGTTGCCAAGTCAGCATCAACATGAGGAGGTAATGATATGTTTACCAGTGTGAAAGGAGTAGAACCAGACAGAGAGACTCACATGTGAAGTCAAGAGTGCTTCCAGTTTTGCAGTGTTTGAAGGAACTGAATGAAAAGTGAACCCCGTAGCAATAATGTTAAGTCACATTTATGTGTTTTTCCCAGCTCTTACACATTGCTTCTGCATTAGAGTACTGAGATTTGCTAAAAGTTCTAATAGCATAGGGTTGCCAAACAGGTGTGTGGCTGCCAATGTGTTGTTAATGGGTTGTTGTCTGCCCAGGGCTGACAGAAACTTGCTGCATGCCACTTCAAGTGCTCTTGACAGCGCTACTGTGATGAGAAGTTCTGTAAATATTTTCTCCAACTTCGCCCAGGTACAACCTCACTTCAGCCCTCATCGTGTGCCTCTCACTTCTTGTCATAGGCCTGCCCTCAAACTCCTCAGTGCTTTGGAAACCCTCTGAGTACTCATGGGATGTGGTTGCTGCTGATATTCATGGGGCCATTCTTGAAGCCAATGAATAAACCAATAAATGCTGTCCTTCTTTGTACACTAGGTGGACGGTTTATGACTGAGTTCTCATAGCTCATATTAATGGCCAACATGGAGAAATGCATCCTTTCTTCCCTTTTGATTCCCCTGTCCCTCATTCTTATTTCCTCATGTCACTTTCCAAATACTACAGCTCTGTTCCTTAAGGTCTACTTTTTGGAGATCCCAGCCGAGGACAATCAAGATCCATCCCTTACAGTCCTCACTGTGATTAGGTGGTCCTTTCTTAGCTGGAGTCTTCTTGCTTATCACCTACTGGTGAAAGCAGACTCAAATGTTTACCGAAGTGTGTTGTGCAGATATGATCATTTTTCAAGTATGTTATGGCCTGAAAAGGTTCAGAGGCACCGCAACAGCTATAAATGTATGATGACTTGCTATTTGACTAGAGAGCCCATAATTTACAAAGAACTAACCAAAAAAATACAATTTATGGAATTTCATTTCTGAAAACAAAATGCTCTTGGTTATTACTCTATCCAATTACATTACTAATTTAGAGGGTGATATGGCTAACAGAGTAAGACAAAAGGAAATTGAATGTCTAAGGCTCATAGAGAAGCATAGTAATAAAGCATGAACGTGAATAAGGTAACAAACCACCACGTAATAATGAAACATTTGGATTTTAGTTCAAATGTGACTTGGTATTACCTACCTCGTAAAAAAACTAGAAGTCACTTTTGCATTATATTTTTAATACTAGAATGAAAATACTTACCTTTTTTATGGGTAAAGAGCCAAACCCTGTGGCATGACCACATTACATCCTGTTACCCTGCTTTTACTATGTATATGGACTCCTTATGCCTTGAAAAGGTGACTTTCTTTTCTTTTTTCTTTTCTTTTCTTTTCTTTTTTTTTTCTTTTTTCAAAGATTTTATTTATTTATTCATGAGAAACAGAGAGAGAGAGGCAAAGACCCAGGCAGAGGGAGAAACAGGCTCCATGCAGGAAGCCCAACGTGAGACTCGATCCCAGGTCTTCGGGATCACACCCTGGGCTGAAGCCAGCGCTAAATCGCTGAGCCATCCTGGCTGCCCAAAAGGTGACTTTCAAATACTTTAAAATCACTATTGACACCCTTAGAATGATGTCTTCTTACACCATATGTGAAGTCCTATAAAATTTGGCCTTCCAATTTAAGAGCTTGTAGGGAAATATTTCAATTCTCTATGAAAAAAATAATACTTTCACATAAAAACCAGGTTTATATGTAGGTAAATATTCTTTCTACACCTATCACTAGACTTTAAGTAAATTTGATGTGAATTACATTTCCACTAAAAAGAAAATCACTTTCATTGTAGTCACAATTAGGCTTCATATAATTATCATTTTAGAAGTCCTGGCAAACCTTCCACCACTCATTCCACTCTCTCCATGATGGGTATATATATACATGTATGTGCATGTATTTATAATTACACACGGATAAATATGTATATATTTGTGTGTTTAATATAAATATATATTTATTTGTAAGTTATATGTGTAGTACAATTTTTGTACATTTCAAAATACATTTTTAAAGTTTAGAAAAAATGTATTTTCTTCTCCCATCAGAAGAGATTGTCTTACATATCCCTTGAAGACTCCTGCTAAGCTAGGTTCTTTGTCATTTTGCATGGACTGGATTCAATGTGCCCATTCTTGACTGATCTGGAACGCCATGATTATAAGATATAGAACCATTGGGTTTTGGCAGCTGCAGTCAAGAGCAGAGGTAATCCTGCCTTGCTTGACCCTATGCCAGCAAAAGTTTGAGCACATTTTTCATGTGAAACTGATTCTGAAGTCAACCCCACTCTTTGAATGTCAGATTTGATCCAGGATATCTCTTGAGTTCCCAGGGAGATATTCCTTAAGTTCCAGTTTTTTCAAATAAATAATTTTCCAAATTGCTTGGGACCATAAAAGTGTAAAAAGTGTTTTTTACTTGTTTAATTTGCAAATTTTCAACTCTTCAACTCTTACTCTTTTTTACAACTTAATTATCTAACCTGGGATCTGGGATCAACATTTCTTTTTCTTACTATCAAACTGAAAAATGTCTTTTCCCTTGCCTCCTTTCCAAAAAGTGCAAGGGTTAGGGGTGTTTGGATGCCTCAGTCAGTTAAAGGTGGACTCTTGATCTCAGGGCAGGTCTTGATCTCAGGGTTGTGAGTTCAAGCCCCACATTGGGCTCCACATCAGTGTGGAGCCTACTTAAAAAAAAAAAAAATTGGACTAAAGTTATAGAGATTAATTGAAATCTTCATGAGCCAAACACTAGCAAAGATTCTAAAAAAAGAGAAAGAAAATTAACTTTCTTTAAAAAAGCATTTCCTTACTTTGGGCGAAAAAGGTGAACAGGACATAAAATATGAATAAGTTTGGCTTGAGTGATATTTCATTAAGGTTTTCCTCTATCTGACTTGTTAACAGGTCATAATTCCAGTTCCTAAAAGTAAAGAGATGTTTTCCGTTAGATTTTAGATCATCCATATGCAAAAAAATAAATACATGCAAGAATAAGTGAATTTTCAAATCTTTAGCAATACAACTTCTTTTTACATCAAAAATCCCTACAACGTTATAATGAAAATTACTATGCAAATATCTCTGTTTTCATAAGTTTACCTTGTGACAACTGGAAAAATGAGACAGTCAATGAACATTTAATAAAGGTGTAGACAGTCTTAATCTAATAATATGTCTTTTACTCTAAGGCATACTTGTTGACATATGCTGTTAAATAAATTATTAAAATAAACACTTAACAGTCTTAAATTTATAGAATTTGTTCACTTCTGTGCTTAATATTAGACCTCATTGGTGTATGTTGCAAATTCGTTCTCATTCAATAACTTCCATTTAAAAAACTGTTTATTGAAATGTGTGTACATATAGAAAAGAACACATATGCAAATATAAAGGCCAATGTGTTTTCCCAAATGAAGACACCTGTGTCACCAGCACTCAGATTAAGAAACAAAACATTAGCTCTGCCCTAAGTCTTTTTTTTTTTTTTGTCCCAGAAGGTCTTGTGTCTTTCATCCAATAAATCTCTTCTAACTGAAGATACCTATTTTTCTGACTCTTACTTAATGGATTAGTTTGAACTGTTTTATACTTTAAGTAAATGAAATTATGCAGTCCACTCTTTTCAATATGGCTTACATCATTCAATTATATGTTTATGAGACTTATTATTGCATGTAGTTGTATGCCATTTATGTCTATTGTTGCACAGTATTCCACTTAATCAATATACCGTAAGTTATTTAGTTATTCTTCTAATGATAGTACATGGTTAGTAGACAGTTTGGAGTTATAACTAATTGTGCTGCTATGCGTATTTAATATTTCTTTTGGTCAACACACATAGAAATTTCTATTGGACATAGACCTAGAAATGACCTCTAGTGATTTTTCGTGTTTATTGGGCATTTAGAAATCTATTATAAAGAATTCGTCAAGTATTTTGCCCATTTTTTACTGGGTTATCTCTTTGTTTCTGTTGATTTGCACTTCCTGATTTATTCTGGAGAAGTCTTTTGAGGCTATATGTATCATTATACATATATTTTCTACCATTTAGTAAATTGTTTTTCTATTTTCTTGATGGATGCTGTTTTTGTTAAATATAAACTAATTAATTTTAATAAATTTTATTTTAACTTTTTTCTTTCATTGTCAGAAATTCTGTGATTTTATTTTATTTTATTTTATTTTATTTTATTTTATTTTATTTATTTTATTTTAAGGAGGTAGAGAGAGAGTGAGCAGAGGGAGGGACAGAGTGAGAAGGAAAGAATACCAAGCAGACTCCCTGCTGAGTGTAGAACCCTACTCAGGGCTCCATTCCAGGACACTGAGATCATGACCTGAGCCAAAATAGAGTCGGATGCTTAAATCACTGAGCTTTCTAGGTGCTCTGCAAAATTTTGTGATCTTCTAAAAAGCAATCTTCACATGCTAAGATCACAAAGAAACTCATATTTTTCACTAAATGTGTATTATTTTACTTTTCATTTAGATTTTCAATCCATCTGAAAAATGACTTCTGTGTATAATGTGAAGTAGAGGGTCAAAAGACCTTTCTAAAAAATATCATCCTCTCCCTTTTTTACTATATTGTTAGCTTTGTTATAAATTAGGTGATTGTATATGTATGGATGTATATCTGGACTCTCTCTTCTGTTCCACTGGCCACTTTGTCTATCTTGAAGTTAGTACAAAATCGTCTTAGTGTTATGATAATAATGTATTCTGATATCTTCAAATTAGAAAATATAATAATCATTTAATAATAATAAAAATAATCAAAATAATAATCATTAATAATAATAAAAATAGATAGTTTACAATTTTTGAAACATTAAAAATAAATTTATTATCTATTATTTTATATTTTATGTAGACCACAACATAGATTATTTTAATGAGCCATTAAAATGTAGATTATTAATATTATTCTAAACATACTTAAAGTGCAATATTCTTTTATTGAATGTAATCCTTTTAAGGTGAAGGTGATTTCTATGTACTTTTCTGATGTATTTCCATTCTTCATTGAGCCTATTTATACTTTTTGACATGAGTTATTATAGGCTCAAATTGTACTTTTCCTTGTACTGTCATAGAAATAGGTATTTCTTAAAGGATATCAGGTTCTTTCAGGGAGGAAATGAATTTGGAAACCAAGATCTTAGCACTTATTTTGATTATTGCAGCTTGGTGCTCTGTGACCTTTCTAGTATATATATATATATATATATATATATATATATATATATATATGAGTTTCTTATCTCACAGAGTTAAAGAATGAATCTCACGGACAAAGGAGAGCTAGTAAAGTGATAGTTTTATTAAGCAAGGATACAGAATAAAGCTCGCAGGAGTGAGAGGGGTCCCGACAGAGTTGCCAATATGGGCCTCTACTGAGACTCTTTTATTTAGAACTAACCAAAGAACTCGCAGCCTTATCATTCTTATGGTGCCTTGGTTTAAGTAAGAACTGCTGATAACATCTATAATGGCTTACTTCTTTTGAGGGTCTAGTTGTTCTTTTTTGGTCATAGGTGACTGTCATAAAAAAGACCACTACCCCTGGACACCTAGGGCAGGGTGGTCTGGAGCGTTCTCCTAACTTTGGTTTCCTTATACTTGTACATTTTGGGGATTTCTGTGAACCTGATCCCATACTTCCCTATACATCTTTCCCTACCTAGCCTGGCCTGTCCCTTTCTCAGACAGACTGAGAACAAAATGTGTGTGTGTGTGTGTGTGTGCACATGTGCATGGATGTAACTATATACGTACATAGAAAAATATGTGTATATATATATATATATATATATATATGCAAACTCTTTCAAACACACAAGCATGTATATATGTAATTTCACGCTAACTCCACTTTCAGCCCAGCACCATGAGATTAATTCCAGGTTTCCCTCTTTTCATGTTTGTAACTCCTTTGGCTAACATTGAAAAATATGTCTAGCAATAACCAATATACACATACACATACACGTAGACTTCATTTATTTTCTCTATCCCCTTTTATATAACTAATATCTGAGCTACCATTCCCACTGCATATGGCTTCTTTCCTCACATGCGACTTAAACCCCACCATACTCCTTCTCTCTTTGCTTTTGTCATTTTAATGGATCTTTGATAAAATTAAGGAAAGGAGAAAGGATGGAAAGAAAGAGGAATCATATTTTACTTTGGGCAAGTTTTGGGAAACAAATCTAATTTTGCTTTAAGACAAGATTAATGACAAAAGGAAAAATAAGAAAGAGAAAGAGACTGCTATAAATCTGTTTATTATTTCATGGAGAGGGATAAGTTCTTCCTTCTGATCTTTATTATGTAATATGATCATTGCTTCCAGTAAAAGGAGCATGATCACTTTTAATATTGATTTTTATCATATTTTATTAAAATGTATCACATAATTATCAGCTACCAAAACACAACTTATTACAAGAAAGTTTATGTTGATGTCTTTTATAAGATCTCAAAGGTTAGTAAATTAAAATCTATATATGGTTTATTTTTGTTTATTTTTATTTTCTTATGTCCTCAAGTGGAATGAATGCCAACCCTGTGTCTTATAGGACCATATTGCCCTTTTTAATATATCTTGTTTTGGGGCACCTGGGTGGCTCAGTAGTTGAGTATCTGCCTTTGGCTCAGGGCATGATCCCGGCCGGGGTCCTGGGATCCAGTCCTGCATCAGGCTCCCCACAGGGAGTTTGCCTCTTGCTCTGCCTGTGTCTGTGCCTCTCTCTGTGTCTCTCATGAATAAATAAATAAATCTTCTTAAAAATAAAAATAAAATATCTTGGTTTTTCTAGCTTCTAAAATGATCATCTTTGTCACTATTTTCAGAAAGTCGAGTTATTCATCTTTTAGATATTATATTAAACACTGGATAAGGCATTAAATAGGCAGGGTACCTGAATTCAGAAAGCATTTATTCTACTGAGTTCTTACATGGAATGTGAATATTATTAGGTTAATATTAGTTAGCTAAGAAACTAATCCCAAAATACATAGTGGTTTAAACATGATTTTTTTTCTGTGAAATAATATTCCCAGGTGAGTTTTCTTGGTTGACAGGAGGACTCATCTTCCCACAATTACTTAAACTTACAAAGCTTCAATCTTCAGCATATAGCTTTTTTTGTGATGGACTCCATTGGGTTAACCAGAAGATGGATAGGACAGGGAGCACATGTGGAAGGCTTCTATGCAGCAGAATTGGAAGTGGAGGGTGTCATTTATTCTTTTCTCATTTCATTGTTAAAACTCTGTCACGTGGCCCCATGAAACAAAGTAATCTAGGATATGTAGTATTGATATATGCCCAGGGAAAAGTAGAAAGATTCTAGTGAATAGTTAAGAATAGCTTCCATAGCAATATATCAAATGTATAAAAAGCAGACCTGCTCTGGTTGAGACACAAGTGAGCCATAGATATTTCCTCAACCCCTTAAAAACACAGAAGCAAATAACATCAACAACAACAAAAATCCTTCTCCAAAAATCTAGGTTTTCACAGAATGCCTTTTGGAAATTATATCATGAAAATATACGCATTTACTCAGCAATCTCATTCTTGGAACTCTATACTGTAGAAATAAAAGCATATTTCAAAAACAATTGCATTACAAATGTACCCATTGATTCAGCAATCTCATTTCTGGGACTACATACTATAGAAATAAAAGTATATTTTAAAAGCTATTGTATTAAACACATATTCATTGTCTCAGCAATTCAATTCCTGAGACTCTATACCAAAAAATAAAAGAATATCATGTTGGAAAGCTCTGTTCTCAGCAATTTGTTCTTTAGAATGTCTTCTGAAGCAGTATTTGTAGTAGCAAAGGCAAAGCAAAATAAATGAAAATCAAACTAGAAAGAAAATGGAAACCCTTTAATAGAGAAGTAATAGAAGGGATTTATAAATATTTTAAAATCATGAGATTATGTGGCTATTCTAGTTGGAGTGTAGGAATTTCCACAATGTACTGATAGATAAGGAGAGCAAGATGCTGATAATCATACGTAATACGAGCTCATTTTCCTAAGATAATGAGAAAATAACCAATATTTCTAAGTGCAGAGGACATGTGCTTGAGATGGTGTTATAATATAAACATAATGAAAGGTATCATGTGTTTAATCTCTTAAAGTTGTTACCTGTCATGATTTGGGTCAATTGAGTACTGGAAGAAGGAAAACATAAAGACCACATGCTAATTTGACCCAGTATAAAGACATCGATGATACAATAGATGAGGCCTTCAGTGGTAGCACCAAAGGACTCACATGGAGAAATGACCAAACAGTCATTCATCGCAATTATCATGATGTGTGCTAATGTGGTCTATCGAAGGTGGGTTTTATTTGTTATTTTTTTCTTTATTTTTTTAAAGGTTTTATTTGTTTATTGTGAGACACAGAGAGGAAGGCAGAGACACGGGCAGAGGGAGAAGCTGGCTCCCTGCAGGGAACCCAATGTGGGACTCTATTCCAGGACACTGGGTTCACGTCCTGAGCCGAAGGCAGATGCTCAACCACTGAGCCACCCAGGCATCCCATTTTCTTTACTTTTATACATTCTCTGAAAAATGTAGAATGGTTCCTATAATACTCTTTTTATAAATTTTCATTTTTTTTCTAATACCATCAATATAAATAATGCAGGGTGAAAAAAGCCAGAGATGAGATTCCAGTTAAAAATTTCTTATTCCAATACTCCTTGCAGAATTCATGTATTTTTCAATTATTTAAAATAAGGAGTTCTGGCACTTCCTACACTAAATCTCTATTTGGGCTTATTAAGTTTGAAGTTTGGTTAGCAAGAATCTGGGTTTGTGTGCACGTGTGTGTGTGCATGTGCGTGTGTGTATGTGTGTGTTTGCTTCATAAACTAAAATAGCTTGCCTAAATGTAGGTGGTTATGTCATATATCATATAGTTACCTAAAATATGAGACATATTTGAAGAGCATTTCAGAGATGCACTTTTATTTGCATTCATTATTTTATTTACACTATTTTTTATTTTTATTAAAAATTTTTTAATCGAAGAATAATTTACATACAATATTATGTTAGTTTCAGGTGAACAACATAGTGATTCAATAGTTATATGTGTTATGAAATGGTCACCACAATAAGTCTACTATCATCGCTCATGATACAAAGTAGTTACAATATTATTGACCATATTCCCTATACTGTACTCTTACAATGCCATATCTTAATTTCATAACTTAGAGATTGTACCTCTTAATCCCCTCCACTTATTTTGCCAGACACGCAGTTTTAGTAATGATTCATAACAATAACTTTTGTACCAATACTCTATTTGCAGAAGCTTTTCAAAGAATCTAGTGAACCCAAGGGAAGATTTTAATTTCCTCACTGTTTGGCAATACAAAGAGGATGCTGTGTGTATTCTTCTACAATTCTAAATAATTCAGATGAATGCTTTGACTTTTAATGAGGCGTTCTCATCATTTTTCCATTTGAATATTTTTAGTACATTTTGGATGTGTTTTGGTTTCTTTTCTCTCTTTGTGTCTTGCACTGAAAAAGATGCAAAACAATCCAACAAGTCTGTAATAGACTCATATTTTGAAAAGTCAACCTAATTTCAGAGAAGTCAAATTTATCTGTTTACCCACCCCTCTGTCCATCCAATGATCTATTATGTATGTATGTATGTATGTATGTATGTATGTATCTATCATTTATCATCTATGTCTCATCTATCTATCCCTAATCTAATCTTTGTAAACACAAGTTTTTCCTCTTTTAGGTCAATAATCTGATCCAGTCAGAGACATTGGATGCTTCCACTACTGAGTCTGAGAAAGGGATCCCCTAGTGAAGATGTCAAGAGTGGTCTCAAGCAATTACTAAATAAGACTATTTCAGAAGACTGAGTTAAGTTTTCTTTAATTTTTTCTTAAAAATATCAAAGGGGTGGCTGATGCCTTATTATTGCTCCTGTAGAAATCAATGTTGCAAGAATAGGTGGGAAAAATTTCCCCATAACAAAACTGGAAAACATAGTGGAGAAAAATCACTCCAAGATGGAGAATTAAGTGCTTTTCTTTGTGTAGTCATAGTCCTAGTTTGACAAAGTACTTGAAATTCTAATATTCAGAACCATGGGAAGTCCAGAGTAAAGAAAACCCTATTAACTTCCTGTCTCCATTTTTTGAAACCACACTATCAATGTGATATTTTCAAACTGTTACTTAAATTTGCCTTTATCCTTACTAGACACGTAAATAAAACACAATTCCTTATTACAGCTTTTAAAAGCTAGTCTACATACAAATTTTGTAATTCTATGCTTTTTCATTCATTTGTTCAACACTTGTTGATCATTGTTATATAAAATACTTTTCCAGTTTGCAGAAGACCCAAAATATCTTCCCTTACTCCTCTTCAGTTTCTCTGTATTCTATCCAAACTCTTTTCGGACTCATAATTTCTCCTGTTTTTATATACTACTCAAATGCCGTGGAACTATTAAAATCAAAACAAATATCATGATCATTATGGTCACAATATGTTATTAGGGGAAAATACTCTCTTCATTCTGCAAGTTATTACACACATCACAGTTCTCTGCATTACTATTATTTAGGTGTAAACCTTATCTGCCCCATAAGATTACAGAATTCAGATCTAGGGCCTGTTAGTTTCTCTTACATTGCCTTTAAAGACTCTATGCTTTATATTTTCTTTCTGGCATTTGTAGCTTTCTATAATTTTTGTTGTTGATAACTGGTAAATTTGGGGTTTTTCTCTTTCCTCTAATAGAATGTAAATTTCATAAGGATGAGGAGTCTGGGGCAGCCCCGGTGGCGCAGCGGTTTGGCACCGCCTGCAGCCTGGGGCGTGATCCTGGAGACCCGGGATCGAGTCCCACATCAGGCTCTCTGCATGGAGCCTGCTTCTCCCTCTGTCTGTGTCTCTGCCCCTCTCTCTCTGTGTCTATGAATAAATAAATAAAAATAAAATCTTAAAAAAAAAAAAAGGATGAGAAGTCTGGCTGCAGATAGTTTACCATATTTTACTCATGCTAAACATCATGTCCAACAAAAATATAGTTGTTAAAATATAGTTATTAAACGAAGTGAAGACTTAGAATTCATTTTTTACTAGCTAAAAAATTTTGTGTCTAGGGGAACTTGGGCTGTTGTTTGGCACTGTCAAAGCCTTGCATCAAAATGCATATTTTGTCTTTCACTTCTCCAGTACTGATATACCCAGAAATAAATATTGCTTAAATTTCTAAGGAATGTTGTAAGACTTTGGTAATTTTCCTGTATTTTCGGTTACCTGTTTATACTTTTGTTTTAAAATGATTTTATATTTACAGAAGATCTGCAAGGATATTGCAGAGCTCCTATATATACTTCACTCAGCTTCCTCTAACCACAATTATGGTACATTCATCAAAACTAAGAATGTAACATTAATGCAATACTTTTAACTAAAATAGTGGCTTTTCAAAAGGTCCTTTTTCTGTTTCAAGATCTAGTCCAGGATAAGACATTGCATTTAGTCATTATGTCCCCTTATCTTCTCTAATCTGACAGTTTCTCCATCTTTCCTAGTTATTCATGACCTCGACACTTTGAAGAGAACTGGTTATATATTTTGTAGAACACTCATCATTTAGGGTTCTTACACTGTTTTTCTCATTAAACGTTTGGTTATATTGGGGTTACAGATTTTGAGGGACAATATAAAAAAGTAAAGAGGAAGACATATTTTTAAGTAGAATCAAATAACCAATTTAGTAAGTGAAAACATTCCAGAGAAATAAAACATACTACTTGGCCAAAATAGTGAAGCAGCCACCAAACCTGGCAACAGGATGATAGTTTAAAGGCAGATGGTGAAAACAAAAACTTGGCGATTCTGGTGCGGGTTTAACACACAATACAAGGGCAAGATAAAAGGAGACAACATTAAAAAAAAAAAAAAACTGTTAAGTTTTAAAATTCCATTATCATTAGTTTACATAGAAATAATTATCATAGTTTATCATAGAAATAATTTTACAATAGCCCAAGTTTCACAGCATTGTAAACCTTTATGTATTTCATGAATATTTAAATGAACTTTCCACTAAAATCTTTTCACAAATTATTAATTCAAAATTTTATTAGAAAATAAATTAATTTTAAGATAAACTTTTTAAATATATATAAACTTTTTATATATAAAGTTAAATATATAATAACATATATTATGTTTAATAATAAAATTTAAACTTTTTAATAAAATTATTTTGGTTGCTTGTTAAATATTTCAATGATTTTCTGAGTTGCAACTATTCAAGATGAACTAGTTTAATACTCACTCCAGGGGCCAGCAGTTTGTATCTGTTTATATTCATTGCATGTCAAATCAGCAAAAGACAGAAATATTGATTTTTCCATAATTCAGAGTTAATTTCATAAAAATTTGGAACAGTAGTGGGAGTTTTAATTATATATCTCATCATAAGTTTTCAAAATTATTTTAGACATGCTTCAGGGGCCAATTTTCTATGTAACTTTCATTTTTTTTATAAGAAATTAAATTTGTATTTCTAAGAAAGGCACTTTCAAAGAGATACTTGAATATTGTGTTCCTAAGTTACCTACCATTTTTGTATACAGTAAATCCATTTAAAATTTATAATCATATATCTAATACATTTAATGTCGCTAATATGGAAATATTTATTTTCTTATTTTAGCAGATTTTTTATTCTGGAAACACTAGGTCAAACTTCAAATTATAATGTAATTAATTTCATGACCCCACAAATTTTCAACATTAAGATGTTAGCTCTTTGATAGTTTTCCATTCCAATAAACTGTATGTCCCAGAATATGATTGTATACTTAGATCTATGTATAACTTTAATTAATTATTCAATAATCAATAAACTATTTTAAAATGCAGATTTATACAATTTAAAACATGAAGCCCGGCGTTGCAATATAAGGGACTCTGACTCTAGGAAAGCCCAGTGTTGCAATATAAGGGACTCTGACTCTAGGAAATTTCACCTACAAAATGGGTGTGATATTCACACTTCCTACTTCAAATCATTTTTTTCTACAACCTCCGCTGTGTAGACTTAGCATTTTTTTTTTTTTTTTTTTTAGAGTGAGAATGTGCAGGAGTGGGCATGGGGGGCCAAGGGAGAAGAGCAGAGAGAGAAGGAGAAAAAGAATCTTAAGCATCCTCCATGCCCAGGGCACAGCCCCATTTGGGGCTTAACCTCAGGACTCTGAGATCATGACCTCAGCTGAAATCCAGATTAGAATGCTGTAACTTTACCAACAGAATCACCCAGACACCTCAACATTTTTTACAGAAATTTTAAAAATATATGATAAAATTTAGACTAGAAGCTTTCATTTAAGTGAGTTTATTTACACTTAAGTAATTTTTAAACTCCTGCTATTTTTGTATAGTTTATTTTAAAAGTTTGAAAATATTTCATAGGTTTGTCTTTTATTAGAGGTTTGTTGAGACTCAAGTTATCTCTATCTGCACAACTTACTTCCCCTAATTGAGCAGGTAACTATATTATAACGTGCATTAGTAATCATTATAATTGTGTAAAAATGTATATATTATGCAATGATTATCTCTAAATAATGGCATATACATGTATAAATAATAATATGAGCTAAACACTCAGATTAACACCTTTTTTGATCCACTTTTAGATGACAATTCTAACTTTTCCTTCAAAGGCTAATAGGTGTTTTGTAATAAAATTATATTTTATTTTTAATCCAAAGGCCTTCTTTGTCTAGCGTTCCAGTAACTTTTAGAATCTGGACACTTAGGTGAAAGTAGGTGCAAAAATAATGGTTTTAGGCTTTAATACCTATCTTTTGTGATTAAAGGAAAATCTGTAACTCATGATTGGAAATCTTGTTGTTTTACTTAAACTTATTTCAGACACAAACAACAGAAAAACCTCTGAAAGTGTCCTGAATAATAAAAGGTATATTATTTCACAATATTAATTCCAAAGTGCTTAATCTGAGGTGTTTTGCACTTCAAGCATGGATTGCAGATACCTGGGAATCTCAGGAAAATGTCCAGGTTCTCATGAATACTAAGATTTTTAATAATAATAATACCCAGCTATTATTTACCTATTTTATTTTCTTTCTCTCAAAAGCAGAGAGTGACATTTTCCAGAAGCTATGTTATGTATGGTATCATAACTAGATGGGATGCACAAAAAGATGTGAGAATCTAGTCAGCTTTTATGAAGCAAAAGTCTGAAAGATTTGCAAAAATGTACAGTAATGTTACATTTCACACAATAATTTTATTTAAAAAATTACAGTTATGTCTCATAAAACATGCTATTCATGGTAATGTATAATGATTATTTTAATTTTGAACAAATTTGTAAATCATTTTAAAGCTTCTCATTTTAAAAAATTAAGATTTTATTTATTTTTCAGAGAGGAGAGAGAGAGTGAGTGTACAAGCAAGCAGAGGGAGAAGCAGGCTCCCTGTTGAGCAAGGAGTTCAATGTGGGTCTTTATCCCAGGATCCTGGGATCATGACCTGAGCCAAAGGCAGAAGCTTCACCAACTGAGCCACCCAGGTGACCCTAAAATTCTTTTTTATTTTTAATTTACATTCAGTTTAGAAAAAAAATTCAATTTAGTTAACATATAGGGTATTATTAGTTTCAGAATTTAGTGATTCATCAGTTGCATATAACACCCAGGGCTCACTATATCAAATGCCCTCCTTAATGCCCATCACTGAGTTGCCTTCATTTTAAATTCTAATACAGGAAATATTGATAGATATATCCCATATAAACAAAAGCTCACTGGAGTCCTTAATAATTTTTAAGACTATAAAGAAGTCCCAAGTCTCTGGAATTTGAGAGCTGCTGGCTTAATAATACAGACCATTGAGCACTTGGTACTTTTCATCAACTAGTTCTGTCATTACCACAGACATTAATAATTTCTCCTCTGTGACCTTCTTCATAGTTAGGAAATACTGCAGTAATCCCAGGTATCACATGCAGTTCTGTGATGCAGCAAAGAAGACAATCAATTACTCCTAAATTCTTTCTTTTATGAGAGTGGTAAATGTTACTCATGACTCCCAACAGAATTTATTGTATGCCCCACTGGCTGGGAAAGGATAAATGACTATGTTAATCAATCAGTCTCAAAGGGAATGACATCACTTTGAGCGCTTGAGTCCAGCTGTCATCCATTCCTAGGTACAGGAGGAGGGAAATCAACTTCCTGGAACTTTTGGCCAAGTGGAGGATGAATATTCAAACTCAATATAAATTCTAAAAGCAAACCACACTTAGCTTAGGGAATATATGTGGACAAAGTGAGTGTGTCATTTACATTTGTTGTACTGAATTAATTCTTGAAACTTGGGCAGGTATTAGACACTGTCTCATATGTGGTTCTGGCCATAGTCTTTGTCCAAATAATCCTATTCTGAGATTCTTAGTGTTTAAAATTGTAACCTTTGTAATCCACATTTAAAAGTTAAGGTAGTAAATGTAGCTGGCTAAGTGGGTAAATAATTTCAAAAAAGTAGCTTAAAACAATAGTTCAGTGGTAGACATTCAATTGCAAAGAGGTTGAAGATTCAAAATAAATTAGAGTCACAGATCTCAGAGCTTTCAGTATATTTAAAACAGAATATCCTATTCTTTCTTTGACAAATGCACCTTTTCCCAACATACTGAAAATAAAGTATATATGTGAAATTCTGTAAAGATTATAAGACATTAAAAAACAGTAGCACCTCATTATGTATATAGTATAGTTGCTAATTTATTTATGATTATGTTTATTGTTTTACTTTGACTTGATTCTGAACCTTCTAAGAACACCAGACTGTGATGCAGTGTTTTAGCTACTAATCCTGGTCCTATGATTAATTTCCATGCTTCCTTTCATATAAAGTTTTGATCTTCATTTTCTAATTTATGTAACTATTTATAAAATGATTAGATTAAGAAAAAGGACATCTGAAATACTCTGAGATGTTAAACTTCCTTTAGTAGATATAGTCTTCAATGTTTGTAAGTTATAATGACTTGACTTGAATTGGTTGACCTTGTGATTAATTTTCTGGGGAAGAGATTTGAAGGCTACATGTGCTAAAGAAATGATATTTTAGATGCCTGTCACAAACTGATGAGCATGATAACTTCATAGACATTAAATTACGTTATCTATTTTAAGTGTGGACATAATCTTGCCTGACAAGTATTAAAAAATTCTTATAAATATTTGATATTGTTCTAAAAAAGGTATGGTCTTAGTTTGTGTTTTAGAATGAAGATTCCGATTAATCTACATTGCTATTATCACATTCTTAGAATGTGTACATTTTTACAAAATGTAAATTAAATGCTTTGATTATTTCAACATCACTTCAAAATACTTGCATGTATATTTATCACATAATGTTAGAAAGAGAGTGCTGACTCTCTTACTTTCCATAGACCATAAGCACTAATAAGAGTTTTTTATTGGTAAGTATTATACATTTTGTATTGTAGATCGCATGCATATAAGATTGAGACATTATGATATATCAGATTAAACATAAAAAGTTCAAAGCTGTTTTCAAATTAAATACCAATTTACACAGCTGACAATATTTCAGAGTACCTCCAAGCGTAAGTATGTTTTTGGTCCAATATTTAGAATAGTTTTGATTCAAAGTAACCTCAAACTAGTATCTCTCTCCCTCTCCGTCTGGTTGTATTGACAAATGATCCAACTGAAAACAAACACATTCGATTTAAAAGGAAAATATTACATCCAATTTATATCCCTCCATAAGTGAGAACATAACCATATAAATCAATTATACAGTTGAATTGAATAGCAGTTATAAGAATTTAGTCAAATCAATCAATTCAGCTGTATTAGTGAAACAATTTATGATTTTGCCTATAAATCTGAAGTTTCCAACTTATATTTAATTCTATCTCAAACATCTCCCATACAGAAGTTGCTTTGCTGATGGCAAATTAGTATTGCCCATATCTCCAGGGGAATTACTTCAGGGTGGTGATACATTTTACCAAAATTAAAATTAAATTTCAGTTGTCTCATAATAGTTTTTCATAATCATCTGACAACCTAGTTAGTTAACACTACCAACATATTTTCTCTTCTGAAAGCCTAACAGGTGTTTGGTAGATTTTCTTCATCTGTTACAAATCAGTACTGATTCCAACTGGACATGTTCCATTCAATAGATGGACATTTTTTATACTTGTAGATATCCTGCACCTGTTCAAACAGTATCAGCTCCAAACCTGTCTTCTTAGTTGATGCTGGCTGTTCTGCTCTTGACACCTGGCCCATCCGATCCACATCATTGTCTCCATAGAAGAGATTTATTATACACATACTCTTGCACCTGTCTCAAATTATCTAAATCTGTCTATGTCTGGCACGTCGGTCTTAGTGGGGCTGTGGAAGGATAGGTTGACCTGGGTTGAATCACATTTTTGCTTCATAACAAAATGCTATATTAATTCTCTAAAAACTTTATGACTATATCAAAGTGAATTTTAGCTATGTTACTATTAGAAACTATATTAAACTGAAAATTTCATACTTAAATTTTTCCAATTTTCAGAACAAAATAGACATTTTAAGAGTCAGAGGATTGAGGGTGTGCTTATTATGTAGACTAGGAAAAAATTGACCTCATTACCTTTAGTGCATCTATGATAGGAAAGGTAAGTAAAACTAATCTCTTGGGGAAAAAAAAGAAACATTCATTTACATAGTCCATGAAAATTTAAGTTAGCTAATATTGATCTTCTTGGGAGGGGAAGAATGGAATAAATGGAAGGAATAAAAATGAAAGAGGGAAGAACAAGTTCTAGTTCTAAAAAATGATATTTATGGTTAATGTAAGTATTTTTCTCAAAGATATATTAAGAATTCTGAAGACTTGACTATCTTAACATTGTTGGGATGACTCCTTCTTTTGCTATGAAAACTATGGGAATTAGAAATAAATATTAGGTGTGCCTATTTTCAGTTTTTCTAAGTCAAAAGAGAATCCTGTTTCTCAATAATGAGTCACATACCCAAAAGTGATTTTTAAAAAAAGAACCCACTTTGCATCTTCACAAAATAGATTTCTTTTTTTTTTTTTTTTTTTAGGTAGAGGGATTCCATAACATAACCCACAGAAGTTCAGTTTCAAGAAGATAATTGCAGTAGTACAGTTTTGAATGTTCCAAATTTCTTCTTGAAACATAGTAGAAATGATTTAATGGGGAAAAGTAAATAAGCATATCACCAACAAAGTGGGCTGATAGAGGATCCCCAGATACCTGGGAATAAGTGGATGTTACTACAACACCAGTAGGGGAGACTAACTCAGGATCATCTATGTGGTAAAAATAGTGAGAAATTAAAGGAGATTACTGACAAATTCAATGAAACAAAGACTCCAATATTATTATCAGATATCTACAATGAAGAGGACACAATTCTGAGTGGGTAAACTTGTTCAGTTGAACCTACAATGATAGGTAACACTGACAGAAATCCTTCCGTGATCAGACTTGAGAGTCTCTCTCCCTCTCTCTCACACACACACACATACACACACACACACACATGCACGCACTGTCTGTTGTTAGTAAGTGGCCATGGATGGACAAAATAGTGCTGACATTTCCTAAACCTTTGAGGTTCTCAGAGATATTCAACAAATATCTCCTTCCAGAAAGATAGAGCTTTCTGTTGAGGCAAAACTTCAGGAAGAATGAACCATATTGAGCATGGCAGGATCACTAGGAATAAGGAAGAGAAAATTCAGATAACAGGGAACAGAATCAGGCTCAGAAGAAGATTCCAGAACATACTATAACCACAATACAAAGTGTATGAAGGTGAAAATACTAATATGGAAAGCAAGACTAGAAGGTAACAAACCTGAAGACAGATTGCTTGTTGCAGGCATATCTCTGAAATAAAGAGTAGGGGCTACACAAATAGGGCTTCATGGTAATTTAAGAAAAAATCTTAGAAGAAGAAGGAGGATGAGGATGAGGATGAGGATGAGGATGAGGATGAGGAAAGATGAAAAGATACTAGCATGGTCCACAATCTTTGTTTCTTCAGGAAAACCAGGCTCTTAAAATTAAGCAAACATTATGTGGAATATAAGACATAGTGAAATGGACCATAAGGGAAGGGAGGAAACTGAGTAATGAAAAATTAGAAAGGAAGATAAACTATGAGAGACTCAACTCTGAGAAACAAAGGGTTGTAGAAGGGAAGGAGGGTGAGGGGATGGGGTGACAGGGTGACTGGTAATAAGGAGGGCACATGACAAGATGAGCACTTAGTGTTACACTATATGCTGGCAAACTGAATTTAAATATTTTTTTTAAATTGAGCAAAAAAAGAAATGAAATCAAATGCAATATAGATACTCTAAGGAAAAAAATGTCAAATGAACCAAATAATTTTGTTAGTGAATTTGAAAACATTCCTATAATGTGACTATAAAACACATGATAACTGTAATAACTAATATTTTTAAATGAATGAAATTAAGTAATAAAGAAAATGAAAGTTTGAAAACAGTACAGGGATGCCTGGGTGGCCCAGCGATTTAGTGCCTGCCTTTGGCCTGGGGCATGATCTTGGAGTCCAGGGCGTGATCCAGGAGGATCCTGGATCCAGGGATTGAGACCCACATAGGACTTCCTGCGTGGAGCCTTCTTCCGCTGCCTAATTCTCTATATCTCTGTCTCTGTGTCTCTCATAAATAAAGAAATAAAATCTTAAAAAAAAAAAAGTACAAATCCCATAAACTCAGAACAAGGTAGCCAAATAACAGAAGAATGCTGAATAATATTAGAGCTCAGGAGAAGTATTCAAAAAGAAGAAAATTAGAAATGAAGGCTAAATTAGAATAAACAGAGCACATATAGACTTCTGAAAGCAATGTAAGAAAAATAGATGTTAGTATGTAGAAAAATAATGACAAGTTAGAGATCTAGAGAAAATGAAAAGGTTTCAAAGGAAAATTATATAAGTGACAAAGATATTTACCATACATTTAATTCCAGCCTCCTCCCTCCCAAAAAGCACTCTCTCTTCCCTAAAATGTGAATAAATCAGAGGAAATATATAGACCTAAATTAGGAGAACTTCTTGTATTTCAGAAATATGTTGATGGGGCATACTGTGTACCTGGGATAATCAACAGCTGTTAAATAACAGCAAGTATTAGAAACAATTTAAATTTGCATCAGAAATTGATTGAGGGGCACGTGGGTGGCTCAGTGGTTGAGTGTCTCTTTTTGGCTCAGGTCATGATCCTGGGGTTCTGGGATCGAGTCCTGCATCTCACTCCTGGCAGGAAGCCTGATTTTCCCTCTGCCTGTGTGTCTGCCTCTCTCTGTGTGTCCTTCATGAATAAATAAATAAACAATCTTTAAAAAAGAGAAATTGTTTAGATTAACAATGACACATCAGTACACACATCAAAACACATGGAAAATGCATCTATGTAGTGATATGGAGTGCTTTCCAAAATTTTTGTTTAGTGAAAAGACAACTTTAGTTTCTCTCACTAAATACAGACTGGTAGGTAGCTAGGTAGGTGGGTATGTATGTACGTAGGTAGGTAGGTAGATGATAGATGATAACTGAAGTTAGTTTTTGAGCCTTGCTGGATCACTGGCAAGAAAGTTGAAGAAATAGATATGTTTTCTCTTTATTTTGTATTTATGTGTGTATATATTATATAGTATATATTCATTATATATTATATATTATAGACTATATATTATCTATATAGAGAGCATGTATATGTGTGTGTATCTTTATCATCCAACTTTTCCTGATATTAATATCATTCATAATCATAGAATACTTATCAAAAATAAGAATTTAACATTGGCATAATGCACAATTCTTAAAAATACTATTTAAAGAAACATTAGAATAATAAACAGTGCTATTAAAATGGTTAACCATAGGGAAAGGGAAGAAAAAAGGAAGGAAAGGAGGGCAGGAGGGAGGAAGATTGGGAAAGAGACCCTGAAATAGGAAGGTGGGGGTAGTTTTCAGGTCCATTAATTCTCTGATTCATTACTGGACCATACCAGTGAGCCGATGGTGATGCTTCTTGGATGATTTTGTACTGAACTATGACAGGAAAGGGTTTAAAATCACTTCCCTGTGGTTAAGGTTTAAGGAAGACCACAGAAAAAATATAAAATATTGAAAATTATATCTGTTCTTAAAGGCTAACTATACTAAGTCCGCAAAGAAATCTGACTACTACTCAGAGGGTGGAAAAAATATTTTTATCTAGTCTCTGATTGTTGATTTCCCCTTACTTATACTTAATTTTTTATTCTGAAGCTTTAGAAACAAAAGCTTTTAAAGTTGAAGATTTTGAAACTTACCCTAAATACTTATCCCAAATACCTTCCCTACAATTTACTATCTTAATGTTAAGAATTTGGTGCTTACTCCTATCAACCAAACTCTGGAATTTATCCCTGAGGCATAAATGTATTTGCCTGTGGCAAATATTTAGAGTACTAACTTGATAGAGACTGTAAGTTTTATGATGTGTATAAATTGACATATTTATGTATACATTTCTGAGGTTAAATATAGTTCTCAATATTTATATTAATAAAATATTTAATAACCCAGCTATTAATTAAAATAAATATGTTCTGAACTACTATTTCTTTACTAGCAGTAGAAACAGTTAAGATAGGCTCACAATTTTATAATAATATCCTTGAAAGGGATCCCTGGGTGGCGCAGCGGTTTGGCGCCTGCCTTTGGCCCAGGGCGCGATCCTGGAGACCCGGGATCGAATCCCACGTCAGGCTCCCGGTGCATGGAGCCTGCTTCTCCCTCCTCCTGTGTCTCTGCTTCTCTCTCTCTCTCTGTGTGTGACTATCATAAATAAATAAAAATTTAAAAAAATCTTAAAAGAAATAATAATATCCTTGAAAATTTAGCTAACATACCCATACTATTGAAAACCCTTTAGATGAGGATAATAGCTGTTGTGAAAAAGTCTGCACTTTCCATGTCAGATACCAGATTTTAAAAGATCTATGCTTATGTCCACCATAGCTAAACTGTGGAAGGAGCCACGATGTCCTTCGACAGATGAATGGATAAAGATGTGGTGAATATACACATGGAATATTACTCAGCCATCAGGAAGGATGAATACTTACCATTTACATTGATGTGGATGGACCTGGAGGATATTATGCTGAGTGAAGTAAGTCAATCAGAGGGAGACAATTATCATATGGTTTCACTCATATGTGGAATATAAGAAATAGTGAAAGGGACCATAAGGGAAGGAGGGTAACTGAGTGGGGAAAAATTAAAGAGGAAGACAAACCATGAGAGACTCTGATTCAGGGAAACGAAGGGTTGCAGGAGGGGAGATGGGTGGGGAGATGGGGTAACTAGGTGGTGGGCATTAAGGAGGGCACATGATGAGATGAGCACTGTCATGCTATGTGTTGGCAAAGTGAATTTAAATAAAATTTTAAAAAAATCTATGCCTATCTATAAAGTGATTTTTGCCACTTAATTGTCAAGACAGTACAAGAAAGAGATATGTTTTCTCTTTATTTTGTATTTATGTGTGTATATATTATATAGTATATATTCATTATATATTATATATTATGAAATTCAGCAATACAGGCTGGAAGAGTTCAGTAATACAGACTAGAAAAAGAAAGTTATCCACAATAAATTATTTTATCTTTTAGAGACATTTAGTTATAGTCCGGTCTTTGGCAAATTAGTTACTGTGTATGAGCCTTAGTCTATTCATTTATCAAATGGAATTAGGAATTTAGTATCTGCTTCATGGAGCTGGTGGGATGAATACATGAGAGGACTCAAAAAACGCTGCCACAGTATGAATAAAGAATGTTACTTTTATTATATCCTTATCATTTTTTTCTGTTTATTTCTAATTTTATAATGTTGAGATCATAACATACATAGTTTTAAACTTGCTTTTATTCATCTGATAACATATTTGGAAATTTCTACAGATATATAATTTTTAAAGTAAAATTTTTTAAAAGTTTATTTTTAGAGCAGTTTTAGGGTCACAAAAATATATTTTTAATAAAAGTATATATATATTTATGTACTTATTAACATGAATATATTATAATAATATTAATATATGTTATATACAATTCAATTCTGTAAGGGGATTCAGGTTTATTATCTTTGTTCCATTGTAAATATTTGCATGGTGGATATCTTAAAACAAACAGTTCTGTGAAATACTATGATTATTTTCCTTAAAGTGAATATGTACATATCATATGGCTTGGTCAAAAATAATGACATGAAATTTCTTTGTTTTGTTTTTCTTACCTACTCTCCTTCCATAAGTTTTCATCTCTATGTACTTACACTTAAATTATCATTTTTTAAAAAATAGGTTGCTGAGCATAAATACATTGACTATGCTTTGTGTATTTTCTGGTCACTGGTATTTATTTTTGGTGAGCTGATTATCTTTTGGGGCTTTACACACATTTATTTTAACTGTGGAGCTCATTTAACTTTTATAAGTACACATACCAAACATTTGGATCTTAACCACTGTGCTAGTTGTTAATTGTATGCCACTCACAATCATTTCAGAGATTTCTCATAAAGTTGCTGAATGGGGAAGCAGGAAATTAATTTTCCTTTTTACATATTAATCATCACTGCATAGTAGTATTTCTTCTAATATATGTGATAAAAGTTTTAATATAATTATTCTACTTTAAAAATTTACTTTTAAATATACTTTTTTCCCATCTTAGGAAATTAAATGTAGGCACACTTTTACAATAAATTCAGATTCAGTGAACAGAAAAGGGGAATGCTTGTCTTTTGACTTCACTGGGGGACTTAAATGAAATGCATAGAAATTAGAAATGATGTGCTTCTAAACTCAATACTCTTACTTTTTCTGCCAAGCAAGGGGAATTGTTTATGTGTGCTTTTTATGTTTATTTTATTTTTAAAGGATTGCATTGGTTCAGATCTTTTTTCTCAAAGACTTTCAAACCAGACTTTTCTGAAGACAAAGATTTTCCCTTTTGACTAGATAATCAGAAGAGATGTTTGCTTTAAAAAAAAAAAAAGCTTGAAAGCTTTTGGACATCAGCCATTTTAATTAAAATTAATTTAGCACTAAGAATTCCTAGCAGTACTATTTCTAGAAAGACTTCTTAGAATAATTGTAATTATTTAAAGAATAAAAGAAGGGAAAGAAGGAAAACAGAAGGAAGGAAAGAAGGAAGAGAAGAATAGAGGGAGAAAGGAAAGAGAATGTCTTGAATTTAAAATGTGTCTTGTTCATTTGTGGGGTTGAGGGGGGCCAGAATCAATTATTTCTTGTCAAATTATTGAAAGCCTCTGACCATCACATTTATATATATTTTAAATTACAGGCTACATAATTCACAAAAATAAGCTATACTAAAATAAGCAACAATTCTATATGGCATGTCTCTTGGAATTAAGGCCAGAGGTCACTTTAAGAAAACATAAATATTTTTTGAGTGACTAAGCTACATACAGCATATTCTAGAAGTTATAGACAGAAATTGTATATCGGAGATTTACTATCCAAATTTTCCCTTTAGGGAACTCCTGATTTGAGAGATAACACATCTTCTGTAAGTTATGTTTTTAATAAAGGCGTTAAGGCAAACTTGACTTCTTAGCTTAGTTACTTCCTCCTGGACGCTTCAGCCTTTTCTGTATGCTTGGATTCCATTCCCCTCTATGTTCTATGATATATACACATTTTTCCATATGTATGAAATCTACATCTATCTATCCATCTATTTATCTGACAGAGAGAAACAGAAACAGTGAGATGCTTGCTCAGTGCTTAGAAAAAATTAGGATTTAAGAAATAGCTACAGAATGACTGGGTGTATAAGAACTAAACATTATGTTACTTGAATGAAGAAGGCCCTTTCTTTGTATTTACTGAGCCTGGCTGAGTGTTCATTACTTTCTCTTTCTTTCTCTTTCTTTCTTTCTTTCTTTCTTTCTTTCTTTCTTTCTTTCTTTCTTTCTTTCTTTCTTTCTTTCTTTTTCTTTCTTTCTTCTTTCTTCTTTCTTTCTGATTTTATATATTTATTTGAGAAAGAGAGAGAGAGCCAGAGAGAGAGCACGACCTGAGGGGAGAGGCTGCAGATTCCTCACTCAACAGGAAGCTCGATGAGGGGCTGGTTCCCAGGACCCTGGGATCATGACCTGAGCCAAAGGCAGACGCTTAACTGACTGAGCCATCCAGGTGCTCGGTTGATTATTTTTTAAGACAGTAAAACAGGCAAGGAGATAAGTAAGTATAATAAAAGGTGATAACCAGAAATAATTAACAGAGGGAGGCTTCAAACTAAATATCAAAATGGGTACTCAGTGTGAAAAATGTCCTCTAATGGATTATATAACAAGTAAATGATCAGAAATAACGCTATTGATCATAAGGGATTATATAAATGTTTATAAGTTCCTGCTTATGAAATACAAAGGAATATCTTTCCATTTTTAAACATCCCTTAATTGTGTCCACACTGATATAAATATTTATATTAATAATGAAATAATTTGCAGAATTTGGGGGCTCATGTAGGATGAGAGAAGTCATAAACTGTACTAAAATATTTATTAGGAACGTGGTTTGTCCTATTTAGGGTAGAATCTATTGCGTCTGACAGAAGCTTGAATGACAAACTTTACAATTTGAAGAAACTATTAAAAAGTAAGTTTAACTCATCTATGAAAATATCTGTGACTCTAGAGAGAAAATAAGGAGAGTAGTATACACAGTAATAATTTTCTGTCTTGGAAAAATAAATAAGGATTATGAGGATTTCAAGAAATCAGACAAGTAGGGTAGAAATAAAGTCCTGTTAACCAGAACAAACTAAAATTTATATGTGTGGTGATACAAGAAGAGACATCATCATACTGATACTGCTCAGAAACCCCAGCACAGCTTTATCAAACAAGAATTACCTAGCAGAATTCTAATTTGGAGAAACATTTCAAACAGCATTATACTTAGATCTGGAAAATAACAAATGCTTGATTACATTACATGGTGCAAAGAATTAGTTTAATCAATAATTCCAATTAACTTGGTTAAACTTAAATGGTACTTTTCTTTTAATTTTATTTTAAATCGCAATATAAGATGGACTGTTAAATCCCATATCCCATTAGATGTACAGATATCAGAATATTTACTTAACGTAGGAGTAATATATCTGTGCTAGATTTTTAGTAAGTACTTTTGCTTTTAATTAAGAAAAACTAGGCACTTTTTTACATGCTATTGTTGCTTTTATAAGTTATTCACATCTTCATCCAAGAAACCCCACATTGACATGGTCATTTCATAAGTTGTGGATATTGGTAAATCCTGGAATTTAAGTATATGATCTAAGAGATATGAATCAATGAATAAAATTCTGTCACATACATAAAAACCCTCAGGTTTATTGATCCTCTCTCTAGATGATAAAATTAGGTTAATTCCAACCTAAACGTGCTTTCATTTGTCTTCTGAGACTCTAGTCCATAGACTAGTTACTATTATCCAATAGACTTTCTTGCCTTAATGAAAATGTTCTATATCTACACATTCTAATATCATAGTTGCTAGTCACATGGGGCTATTGAACATTAGAAATGCAGCTAGCAGGACTGATAAACTAATTTTTAAGTTGCATTTGATTTTAATTGATTTAGATTGATATAGTCTGACTAGGGTAATCTGAAAAGCAGAGCTTGAAACTATAGCTTGCATGAGGTTAATTCATTATAGAAAGAAATTTCAGGGAGCAGGAATAGGGATGGGGCAAGTGAAACAAAGAAGGAAGGAAAGTTAATACAAGGATGCATTACAGAATTGGCCACTGATTATAGCAATTAATGCTCAGTGTATGTAAATTGTAAGGCTTCTGAGAAGCTTTATGAAATTCACATCAAAACTGTCCACAGAAGATTAAAGGTGAGAGCATTTCTCCTTCTGCTCTCATTTCCCACTGATTCAGAATCTTTAACTTCTTCACAATTTGGGTTGTGTATGGGTGAGGACTAAAAAGGTTCACTGGGGACCTTCCTTATAGGGGTTTTAGAGGAAACTCGTAATAAGAAGAGTGATAGATGTGGGCCCTAGATGCACCATGTGTGTGAAGTTGGTAAAAGCCTGTACGACCACTGTCATAGCACTGCAGCAACAGGAGTTAGAGAAGTAGCTATGCAAGAAGTATAAAAATTTGAAATGAATAAAACAGATAGGATCTCTGATCTTGTAGAATTTATAATCAAATGGAGTAGATAAGAAAATAAAAAAGTAATCAAATGAAAAGATAACTGGAAACTGTGCTGAGTGCTGTTGAGAGAATAACCAAGGTATATGGCTAGAGCACAGTAGGAAGAGAGTTAATTTGATAGAGTCATCAGTAAGGAAAATAATATTAAAGCTAGAACATGGATGATGAAGAGGAAGCCAAGGGAAAAATATTGTGCAATCAATCAAGAAAAATCAAGAAAAATGTAAAGGAAACGATGTTTCTAAAATACCCCCTGGAGAATAGAAAATAAATACCCAGCCCACCCAACAAACAGATGATGAGTCATTATACTCATCCTATTAATTCAACCAATAAGGTTGCCAAGAAAAGGAATCTTTGATAGATTTATACAGTTGTTAAATCTGTATCAGATTTGTCTTGGCAACTGGGAAGTTTCTTTATTAAAGAAATGAAAATATATGAACCCTACTCTGAAAACTGAAAAGAGTTGAAGCCATAAATTTTGCTTTTAACAACAATGGCAGGAAGCATCTTTAAAACTGTAGATTGTTTATTGGAAAGACAACAACAAAGGACGATGAAAGCTGGAAGAGAAGAAAAGGAATTTTAAAGGAAGACAGTTTATTTGCCTGCATATAGCAGAGAAACACAACTGGGGGGCTCTTGATCACTGACGTACAAAGATCTGACAGATTTCAAAACAGAATCTGATGGTGCTGGAATAACATTATTGAATTTTAGTGGCTAAATTAATTTCATTCTCCTTGGGAGTATATATTACCTTTGTTTTTTAATATCTCAATATGAAAGACTTAATGCACTTACTTGGAGAAATTAAATTTAAGGTAGCAGCAGAATGCTTGAGCCAAGCGGATTAAGCACCATTTACCAACTAACAAATCATAAATTTAGACTTCAACTTTTTAAAACTGTGCTTTATAGGACCCTGATTTCTTCCCATCCAATCTTGGAGCCTCCATCCCTGAAATATTTTATTATGCAGGAAAAAAATTGCCCTTAAAAATTTGGCTGTGATTACTAAACCATCAAATTTAAATTTGTAGCGAATATTTTGTTCAAATTTAAATTGCCGTCTCATTTGGTCCTGTAGTGGTCAGTTTGTAACAGAATTATTATGGAAAAATGTGTATATATGTTTTTTAAGACTTTATTTATTTCTGAGAGAGCGAGCGAGCAAATGAGTGCAGGAGGAGATGGGGAGGGAGAGGAAGAGAATCTCAGACAGACTCCACACTGAGTGTCCCATGTGGGACTCCATCTCATATCTGTGAGATCATAACCTGAGCCGAAATCAAGAGTTGGGTGCTTAACCAGCTGAGCCACCCAGATACCCCAAATGTGTATATTTCTTTACATAATGCTCACAGCAAATTTATGAAATAGACACCATTTTTAAACTAGTTTTACAGAAGACAAAGATGAAGCACAGAGATATTAAGTAACTTTTCCACTTTGTTCCACTGTGTCCTTTCAATTGAAAACTGTTGTTGACAGGAACTTGTTGACCTATCAACTCACTTTTTTATGTGTCACTCTGTAAATGCTAAAGAAAAACGCATGATTTTAGCTCCTTCCCTCAGTGTACCCACAACAAAGCCTACTCATTTGCGATTTTCCATTTCATATTTTGATCCTGATCCTAAAAAAAATACCACTTATTTCTTCTAGCCAAAAACCTAGGAGTCAATTTTTAGTATATTCAATTTCTCATGCCCTGCATCTCATGCATTTATCACATATTCAGTAGTTTCCTCTTTTAAAATACATTTATAATTTGTTCCTTTCTCTCCATTTCTGTGGCCTCTGTGGTCCAGGTCAATATCGTTAATCTCATACAGTAGTAATGGTGTTGTGGTGTCTCTCCTTCAAAACATCCATTATTATCCATTCTCCACACATCTACCAGGTACTTCTTTTTAAAATAAGAAACCAAAATGTTCCAGAACTTCAAATTAATATCATGACTGATGAACTATGCAAAATTTTCACTTTGTTTCTAAGAATCATTTCAATGTAACAGGTCTGAAATGTAACACCTGGACATTCCCCTTAAACCTGCTCTAGCCTTTATTCCTACCTTTTCTGTAATATCCCCCTTCACTATCACAATAAAATGTGCAAGTCATTCTCCATGAGACTATTCGCTATTTTCCTCCACTGTTTAACTGCTTTCTAAACCATCCATTACCCATCAATAAGCTAAATATTTTTCTCATTTATTTTTATTACTTACTTTCTCTCACATGACATGTGAACTCCATAGAGAACATTCTCCAGTGACTAGAATAGTTCCAGGCACATGGTAGGTACTCAATAAACATTTGCTGAATAATTAGATGGATCAATCAATCATGAATTGTCTATTAGACACTATGATATTTTGTGCCCTTTCCTTCTCTCTAATCTTATCTAGTCCCTCTCTTTTAATTTTCTATAGACACTCATGTGTTCACTCTGCTTGCTGATTCCTCACATGACTAGATATTTTGAAGCTTCTTAGGAGTCAATCTAAAGTGACTGTCTCAGAGAAATCCCATTTAAAGAATGTTTATACTCTGCATCACTAATAATCCCAAACGAACATCCAATTTTTATCACTCATAATATTTACAATCTGTAGATTTTTAAAAATTTGTTCCTGTACCTAATTCTTATCTCTTTTCTTAACAGAATGTGTGCTTCTTAAGGGCATAAGCTACCAGGTTGATCATTCTACCTTCAGCGATTTATCTCTTGCTGGAATACAACTGGAAATAAGATGTTGGAGAGGGAGAAAAGGGATTTTCAATTTAATACATTTTCTTGGTATGATGGAATTATTGGAGGCATTCCTAAAACATTATTTTTCTATATAAATTTATCTATATTTAATTAATTTTTCTACTTACTAGAAGGTTTACACATTTAAAAAGACAGTGATGTGGGTTATAAGTATTAAATTCTTCATCTCTTGCTGGGCCTTCTTCACCCCATGTGTGTTTGGAAAACAAGATTCTAGGCAGGTAGATCCTAGTACACTGGGCTAGATCTAGTCTCAAGCCAAGAGGATGGAACAACAGGCTCTTATCAGACTTTATTCCTGGCAGAAGCCATATAGGTTTTGTTTTTGTAGGCCTTATTGTTTGATGACATTTAATAAAATATTTATATTATTATTTTATTATTTTTATTTATTATTAATTTACTTTATTTTGCAGTTGTTTCCTCCAAACAACTCCAGGCTCTTCTTTAAAAAAGAGGGTATACTTTCTTTAAGATTTCCAAAGCCATGTTATGTCTTTGAGAAGTTTGACAGGAGTCTGATAGGTCCCCTGCTCCTTTCTTTTTCCCTTTTTTCTTCATCTTTCCCTTGACTCTTTCCTATCCCTCTTTTCTAAAAAATTAAGTGTTGTTGCCATACAATGTTATATTAATTTCAAATGTACAAAATGGTGGTTTTACAATCCTATTCATTATAAAATGCCCACCACAATTACGTGTAGTCCCCATCTGTCATCAAACAATATTATTATGATATTATTGACTATATTCCCTATGCTGTACTTTTCACCCTGGAGACTTACTGATTTTATAACTGGAAGTTTATACATCTTAATCCTCTATGTTTAGTTTGCCCATTGCCCTGTCCTCTCCTTTCTGTTGACTGCCAGTTTGTTCCCTGTATTTGAATCTGTTTTTTTTGTTTGTTTATTTCTTTCGTGGGTTTGTTGGTTGATTTTTTTTTTTTTTACATTCTACATATACGTGAAATCCTATGGTATCTGTGTTTTACTGCCTGACTTGTTTCACTTAACATTATACCCTCAAGATCCATTCCTGTTGTTGCAAAAGGCTAGATTTCATTCTTTTTTATGATTAATATTTACATATTTACATATTACTTCTTTATCCATTCACATTTTGTTGAACTCTTAGATTGCTTCCATATCTTGGCTATTATAAATAATGCTACAATAAACATAGGGGTGCATATGTCTTCCCAAACTAGTGTTTTCATTTTCTTTAGGTACCCGGCAGTGCAATTACTGGATCATATGGCATTTCTATTTTTCATTCTTTCAAGAACTTTCATACTGTTTCCCACAGTGGCTGCATTGATTTTCATTCCTACCAACAGTGCACAAGGGTTTCCTTTTCTCCATATCCTCTGAACATTGTTATGTCTGTCTTGATATTAGATATTTTGATACTAGACATTCTGAGAGGTATGAGGCAATATCTCATTATGGTTTTGATTCACATCTCCCTGATGATGAGTGATATGGAGGATTTTTTTCATGTCTCCTTTCTTTATATCATAAAGTTTGCTCTCTGGGGCCCTTTGGTGGTAGCAAAGAGACAGCTCATTCATCCATGTTTTAATATATGAAGTGACATCCTCTTTGCATAACCCAATTTATTTATGAGGAAAAAGCTCATTTTTCTGAACAGGCCTCATTTCTCTCTTCACTAACCTCCTTTGTAATTCCATCAATATTTTCACCATTCCTTGCAAGTGTTCATGATTTAATATAATACTCTCACCATTTTACTCTTTCACTAGTTTTTATGAAATCACATTAAGTATCATATCTAGTTCCCATTTCACACTTTGTTTTTTTCACGTGTCTAGTCTTATGTGCCTGCTTGTTTCTCCGACATATTTATTTGGAGGGTTCACTTCCACTTTGAATAATTTATGACAAAAATATAATTCCCTTTCAATTTCATTTTATTGCAAAAGAACAAAAAGACAAAATAGCAAAAAGCACATCTTTTTAACAGTTCAGTCACTTCGCTACTATGTGAAAAGGCAAAAAATTTTGTGTAGGAGTTAAAAATATAATATGATTTAATTTTGATATGATTTATTTAAAACATAAGAGGATTAACATTTAGTTCATTTTATATGCAAAGAAAAATTTTAGATGACTTTTTTTGTCTTGTTTATCAAAACAGAAAATGTTCCTGTTACCCTGTTCTTTGCATACAAATGAACCAAGAACCCACCATCCACATGCAGTTTGAATTAATGTGTTCAAAGAAAGGGCAATAGATTTTCCTGAGAATTAAATTTACTAAAATAATTGAATTCTATTTTATTACATCTAACTAGCATTTATTGAGCAGTAGGGAAACAATTGAAATAGATACAAAATAGCTAGATTCTAGTTCATCTGCTTATTCAATGCATTTCTTATTGTGGTTGAATTGCTTTGTTTTTTTGTTTTTACTGCTGGTGTGTTCAGACCAGGTTCAGCAGGTTAGTTACTGAGGTTGTAAACTGAGTAAGATATAACATTCTTAGGCTTCAACTATTACCCTTTGACTCAAATGTTTATTTATTCATCTCCAACATGAATCAGTGATATACAAGGCATCTGATGTGTGGAGACCTGTGCAGGGTCTGATATTTTGCTCTATTTGTAAGGGAAAATGTATCACTGTAAGGTAAAAGATTTCACTGATGCAGTCAGAAGACATAAGATTCTGAGGCTTGAGAGGAGAGATTTTCCGTTCATAGTAGAGCAAAAAGCATGAGCATCACATCTGCATTTGTTGCCCTTAACTCGCAAGTCCAGCAGGGGTTTGGTCAGTTGGAAACCACAAAGTATCTCCTCCTTCAGTAGGTTTGTGTCACAGCTGAGATGAGGAGATCCTAATCTTTTAAGAAAGATGCTGGCAAACCTGGACATACTTGGACTGGAGAAAGATATTCTTTTTATCATCCTTACCTAGAAGGTAATATGTCCTATGCCCCAGAAAGGTGACATTATAGAGAAAAAATGCCCTTGCAAGCATGATCCAAAATATACCTGCAGAAATACTGGAAATACAGAAATACCTACATCATTTCCTACTACAGTATTGCAAAAATATGTTTATTGACACTGAGGAGTTCAGAATATAGTAAAGGTCAAAAGAAAATAAAAATGAAATAAGTTAGGGGCACCTGTGTGGCTCAGTCAGGTAAGCATCTGCCTTCAGTTTAGGTCATGATCCTGGGGTCATGGGATTGAGCCCTGCATTGGGCTCTCTGCTTATCAGGGAGTCTGCTTCTGCCCCTGCCCACTCATGCTTTCTCTCTCTCTTAAATAAATAGATAAGGGATCCCTGGGTGGTGCAGCTGTTTGGCGCCTGCCTTTGGCCCAGGGTGTGATCCTGGAGACCCGGGAGATCCTGGAGACCCTGCATGGAGCCTGCTTCTCCCTCTGCCTGTGTCTCTGCCTCTCTCTCTCTCTCTCTGTGTGACTATCATGAATAAATAAATAAAATCTTTTAAAAAAATAGATAAAATCTTCTTAAAAAGTGAAATAAACAAATAATCTCCTATTTTCTTAATTTTATGTAACTGTACTTAAATATATAAAGTTTTTCTTTATATTATAGACTTCAGAAACACTACTTTGGGGACACCTGGGTGGCTCAGCAGTTGAGTGTCTACCTTTTGCTCAGGCCGTGATCCTGGGATCTGGGATCGAGTCCTGCATTGGGCTCCCCCAGGGAAGCCTGCTTCTCCCTCTTCTTGGGTCTCTGCCTCACTCTGTGTCTCTCATGAATAAACAAATAAATAAAATATTTAAAAAAGAAACACTACTTTGATTCTAGAATTTGGTTTAGTTTTAAAACAGCCATGAAAATATCCATATAATTTGTGAATGTCAATTGAAAGACAAATTGATTCATGGAATAGAAGCAAAATTGGGAAGGGCAGCAATTTCATCTGTAAAGACTTGTAATTAAAAATTAATGTCAACATGTAGGTGAATTGTATTTTCAAAATTACAATAACTTAATGAGCCATATTCTGATGCATAATAAACTTTGGAAAAGATGATGTGAAACTGTAGGAATTTGTGTCAAATGAATGTTTGTAAAGTTTATTGAATGGTGAAAAAAGCCCTATATGTTATCATATCTTAAACTGTCAAAAAGAAAAATTATATCTTTCAAAATCCCTTAAAGATATGTATTCTTTAAACTTTTGATTTAATGGAAGTATATGTAATGAAAAAATAAAAGAATAATTTAGGTTTGCCCATCTTATGGTTTTGATATCTCCTTCAGTATAAGTATTTAATGCCCTTAGACTGTTGTATCCAAGAATACATAATAGTCTTCTTAGTAGCAGACAAACATTATTTTTAATATCTATTGCCACATCCCTAGACCATAATTTTAACTTAGCTGAAAAATAAGAAAATATTTATAAAGAACACTGATGCAAATCAATATGCATTAAAATATAAAAACTACTCTAGGAAGCCAAAAAGTGACTTCTGATCTTCCTTAAGTATAATTTTTAAAACCCTTCCTTCCAGAGTAACATAATAAAAGGATAAAACATGCTACTTTGGAAAGAGTCATAAATATTTCTAAACAAGTAGCTTCTATCTAGAATGATTTTAATGTTTTTTACTTTTGATTTTGGAAAATTTCAAATATATACAAAATTTGAGAGAGTAGTGTAAGAATCCCCATTTAGGGATCTCTGGGTGGCGCAGCGGTTTGGCACCTGCCTTTGGCCCAGGGCCTGATCCTGAAGACCTGGGATCGAATCCCACGTCGGGCTCCCTGCATGGAGCCTGCTTCTCCCTCTGCCTGTGTCTCTGCCTCTCTCTCTTTCTCTGTCTCTCTCTGTGACTATCATAAATAAAGAAAAATTTAAAAAAATTAAAAAAAAGAATCCCCATTTACCCATCAATGACAATATTGTTTTATCTACACACCTACTTACGTCCCTCCTGATTAGTCTCATAATAAATCCACATATCATTTCCTTTTATCCATAAATATTTCACAATCATAGCTTTAATTTATTATTTTAACATTTTTTGAAACTTTAAGTACTAAAGAAAGGAGTAATTGTAGAGTCAATAAGGCTCTCATCACTCCATATGCCAGTACTTCAACTACATTTAGAAGGAGGCCTTTCTAAAGAGCTCTGTCCAGCCCTTCCTTTGATTTGATTCAAATCAAATCCCTTCGTTCAAATCAAATATTCTTTAAAATTATACTGCAATCAGGTAATGCATCTGTGAACACACTGGATTATTCATTACAATACATACAAAGAAATATTTGCCAAACCGCAGAGCTTAAAGATTTTACAGTCTATTTAGGCAAATAAAAACACAGACAAATGAATAAGAAAGAAGCACGAACCAGTGGTCTGGATTACTTACCTGATAGAATATTAAGGCAATCTATAATTAATTGAAATGGTGTATAATAAATTTGTGAGTTCAAAGGAGGAAGATAGCACATGGTCTAACTAGTATTAAGGAGGAGGAAAAAAAATAAAATACTATCAGGTAGTTTTGATAATGCCTCACTTACCTTTTTGACATAACTACCAGCATTTTTATGAATATTAAGCCTTTAAATTTATCTAATTCACATTTAACTTTGCTTCCTTTGTAGTTATATTATGCTTCCTTTGTTCTCCTATAGTGCTCTACTGAGAGCACACTCTCCAAAAATCACTTACATAAGAATTCCCATTTAGAGATCTGCTTTTAGAGACCCTGAGCTAAGAGTTAATACCAGGAAAGGACCAGACAATAGATATTAAGGATGAGATTCTGGAGTTGTGTCATTCCCCAGCTACTCAATAAGGATCCCATCACTCCATATACCAATACTTCATCAGTAGGAGAGCTATTGGTAATATCTGCCATGCTTTATGTGGTAGTATGATTATTAAAATATACATCTTCCTTGAACTGGGAAGTTTCTTTTAAAATCTTTGACTCCTCATCAATTTGGCCAATGTGCCCTTGTAGAAAATAACCATGCCTCGCTTAAAGACTCTGCAGAAGACTTAATTGTGGAAAGTGCCTCAAAAGTCAATTCTGACTTTTTCAGAAATTTCCCCATGTTCTATCCTATCAATGAGACAATAGTAGGGTAAGCATGGCCTGACTGGGGAGTTACAAAGCATGCTAAGAGAGATGAGGAATTATAATCCAAAGGAGCCGTAAACCATGGTTAACATCATTAGAAAAATCAGTCTTCTGTTGCCAAATTGATCACATCAGCCTATCTACCTATGAAGGGCAGTCATTGATCTTGCTAGTGATCCTGCTAGGGAGTTGCATATATTTCAGATGTGAATTTAAATCTACAAACTATTTTCTTGTTTGGTAGGTCATTCTTATTTTGCAGTAAACCCTCCCACCCACATTCCCTACAAGGAGGCCCTTCTAAAGAGTTCTGTCCAGCCCTTCCTTCCAATGCTGAGCCATTTGAGAAACCAGCTTAGAAACCAGCCAACTGGAACATGAAAAGATCATCATGGTAAGAAAATGAAGGGGAGCTGTTCTGGTCAGTCAAAAAGAGAAAAGTTGCTGTGGCAGTTAGTGGGCAGACACTTTTCCCACCAGAGATTAAGGGCGCTGGAGAATTAAGTCTTACATGCAATGAGGATTAGCTGTTCTGGGTTCTTAAAAAAAATACCTGTCCAAATCCACATCTGCACAGTATGTATATGATGCTATCAAATCTTGTTTATTTAAAAGATTATTTTTTTAGAATAGTTTTAGGTTCATAGCAAAATTAGAGGAAAGTAAAAACATACCTGATATACCCCCTTTACCCATACCATGCATAGCCTCTCCCATTATCAACATTCTGCACCAGAGTGGTACATCTGCTAAAACTGATAAACAGGGCAGCCCGGATGGCTCAGCGGTTTAACGCTGCCTTCAGCCCAGGACATGATCCTGGAGACCTGGGATCGAGTCCCACATCGTGCTCCCTGCATGGAGCCTGCTTCTCCCTCTGCCTGTGTCTGTGCCTCTCTCTCTCTCTCTCCATCTCTCATGAATAAATAAATAAATAAAATATTTTAAAAACCTGATAAACATATATTGACACATAATTATCACTCAAGGTTTTTAGTTTACATTACCATTTGCTTCTGGTATCGTACATTCTGCAAATTTGAACAAAAGTGTAATGACATGTTTCCACCACTACAGTAGCATACAGGATAGTTCCACTGCCCTAAAGATCCTCTGTGCTCTACCTTTTCACCCCTCTCCCACCCCAAAATCCTAGCAGCTGCTACTCGTTATACTGTCTCCATAGTTTTGGCTTTTCTAGAATGTTTTGTAGTTGGAATCATATAGTGTTTTGCCTTTTCATATTGGCTTCTTTCACTTCATGTTATGCATTTAAGTTTCTTTAATGTTTTTTCATGGCTCAGTAACTCCTTTCTCTTTAGCTCTGAATAATATTTTACTGTCTGGGTGTACCACAGTTTGTGCACCAATTTGAAAGGCATCTTGGTTGCTTTCAAATTTTGGCAATGATGTATAAATCCACTGTAAAGATCTGTGTGCAGGTTTTCATGTAGACAGAAGTTTTTGATTCATTTGGGTAGATATCAAGGAGTATATATTCTTTTATGTTCAGTTTTGTAGGAAACTGCCATGCGGTCTTCCAAAATAACTGTACCATGTTTTGTCCTCATTAGCAAATGGTGTTTCCATGTGCTTGTCAACATTTGATGGTGTCAGTATTCTGGATTTTGGCAATTCTAATAGGTGTGGTGATATCTCATTGTCTTAGTTTACATATCCCTGCTGACGATGCAAAGAATCTTTTCATATATTTATTTCCCATCTATGTATCTTTTTTGGTGAAGTGTCTGTTAAGGTCTTTGGCTCATTTTTAAATCAGACTGTTGGTTTCATTATTGTTGAGTTTTTAGGGTTCTTTGTATAGTTTGGATAATAGTTTTTATTGCGTATGTCTTTTCCAAATATTTTTCCCAGTCTGTGGCTTGTCTTTCATTCTTTTGAGTGTTTGCAGAGCAGAAAATCTTAACTTTAATAAAGCCCAGCTTATCAATTCTCTCTTTCATGGATTGTATCTTTGGTATTGTACCTAAAAAGTCATCACCAAACTCAAGTTCACCTTGATTTTCTTTGTGCTGTACAAGTTTTAATTTTGAAATACTGGCCTTCTTACTTGGAATTTCTCAAGTGTAAGAAGAATTTTTTTATGTTTATTTTTTAAAACATTTTATTTATTTATTTATTTATTTATTTATTTATTTATTTATTTATTCATGAGAGACACACACAGAGAGAAAGGCAGAGACATAGGCAGAGGAAGAAGCAGGGTCCCTGCAGGGAGCCCGATGTGGGACTGGATCCCAGGACTCCAGGATCATGCTCTGAACAGAAGGCAGATACTTTACCGCTGAGCCACCCAGGTGCCCAGAAGAATTTTTTTTAATGATTTTATTTTTAATTGGATGCATTTTATTTTTTACTGGAAGTAATAAGAAATTGAGAATGTCTATGATGCTCTAGCATCTAAATATATAAAATTATTAGTTGTGTCATTTATAATTAGTCAACTTAGTTGATATTATAAATATTTATTTAGGAAAAGCACCTAAATGGAGACAAAATAAAGTTTTGTGAAAATGTTAGGGCAGAATAGAGAAGCAATTGATTTGACAATATCTCTTTTTAACAGTTTGCTTTGAGCTTATAAAATACCACATCATCTGTAAAGTGACACTCTACTAAAAATGTTAGAATCTATAGAGAATATAAATTGAAACTATCAATCATTTTAAGCTTATTTATCCTAGAGTGCATCTTCGAAGGATATCATTAAAAATTATATGAAAATAATTAAAAATAACAAAGCCATGTTGAAAAAATCTATTTATTTAGAAAAATACCACCCCATGATATTAAAAACAAAGTAACTAAGGAGCATACTAAAGTAAATAAACATGTACCAAAACTAATTACTCTGTTTTTTCAAAATATTAAGGTTAACCAATAAATATGTGAAAGTATGGGTGTATTTGTTGGTGTGCATATGTGTTTACCTTTAAGGTATATACACATATTTTTATCTCTATCTTTTAGCCACAAATTTATTTTTGAAAATAATTTTTGGAAAGAAGTTTTAAAGTCCAAATCACCACACTGACTGTTCTTTTCTACATTTTTTTTTTTTTTAGCATTTTCCATAATACCTTGTAGCTATGCCTAGGAATATTACTTGCCTCTAGTCTTGTGTCTTCCCTGGTTTGAGGAGTCAACTTTAGAATGTAAAGTACTACTTACTCTAAATTAGAACATAATTTCATTGATACTTCTACTAATATCTTATATTTAATATCTCCATCATTAAAATACAAGCATTCTAATTAAGAGCCAGTCCTTTCTTTACTAGGTAATGACACTAAGCAGGATTAACAGCAGAGTTGAAGAGAATTACATTTCATTTTCCATGTAAATGCAAACTTCCTCTGACAGTGCTCACTCAATAAAATGGCCAAAAAATGTGTGGTAGCTTGGTGAATTAATGCTTGGTGAATATTTCTCCTTTGCCATCATAGCCACATCAAGCATAACAAAAACAATGGAGAAAACAGTATCCCTGGTTACTCCTGACTTCTCTCAATTGCCAGATTCTGTCCACTTTTGCACTTGCCACATTTACAGTGTTATACAAACAGTTAGTAGGTAACATGGTCTCTGTAATTACCAATATTTTTATTAAAACACTTCTTACTGATCCCAGGGATATTATAATAATTTGGATTCACCGTAAACAATTTTAGTAAAATCCTGAAGTTTAGCATGTCTAAATAAAAATGATATGAGAAGAAAGGAAAGTGTTTCCAATTAGGTTATAATAACCATACCAGTGACAGCCTTTACTATTGTGATAACCACACTGAATTTTTCACAATAAAATCCATCTTATGCATTTAAAAAACTGGAAGGAAAAGAATGCAAAATTCCAATAATACTTTCATTAATGTCTATGTAGAAATAACTACGTATCACAAAGAAATTTTTTCCACGTTGACCTTCAAAAAGTTGTGATTTTGTATTTAGTTGAAAATCATGTGAGTTAAACATTTGCTTTCCATTAACTTTGAAAATTATAGAAATTGCTTGTAAATCGACTAAGAGAAGAGTGATGTCATGTATAATGTGGAGTAGGAAGATTTGAAGGTAGGTCACTCCAAAAAGCAACCATTGAAATGAAAGAGAAATTGGAACAGATTATTTTGAAATTCTGAAGCCCAAATGGATAGTTAGAACAACTGGAGCATGCTGGGTGAAAGGAAAGACTGGCACTCTTAGGTAGGAGTGATATTCATAAACCTGTCATGGTCCCCATTTCTCAGCCCCACATGGGCTGTAGGGTGAGTGGTTCAACTTTCTCAAGCAGCTGGCTGGTGAGGCCATAGCAGCTTTCCCCTTTGGCATTTATGGACAGATGTAAAACACCAGTGCACTTTTTTCCTATTCCCCTTCTGGAGCCAGACATCAAAGAAAATATTTGTCAAGTTACCAGCTGACCACAGAGATAATGAAATCAAAATTTCAGTATCTTGCACAAAACAAGAACACATACTTTACAAAAAATAGTTTGGAAAAGTCACTAATGGATTGCTGACTTCTCAAAAGCAGGAATTAGCAATCTCTAGAGTGGGAGAACCAGATTTCCAGAGTTACTACCTTAAAGTCTCTTTAACAAATGGTGCTGGGTAAATAGATATCCATATTCAAAATAATGGAGGTGGGCCTTTACCTTACATCATAAAAAAAAGAACTCAAATGGATCAAAGATCTAAAAAAAAAAGATTGAAACTGTAATACCCATAGGAGAATTCATAGAAAAAAATCATCATGACGTTGGATTTAGGAGTGTTTTTTTGGATACGACACCTAAAGCATACAGAAAAGTGAGACTAGATCATTGGATTTCATCAAAATCAGAAGCTTTTGTGCACTGGAGGACATTATCAATATAGTAAAAAAGCAACCCACAGAATGGGAGAAAATATTTGCAAATCATATATCTGATTAGGGACTATTACCAGAATATATAAAGAACTCCTAAAACTAAACACTACCACCACCAAAATGAACAGCCCAATTGGCAAGTTAACAAGGAATTTGAAAAACATATTTTTTCAAAGAAATAAAAATGTCCAATAAATACATGAGCATGCAAAGATGCTTAACATTAGTCCTTAGGACGATACAAATCGCAATCATAATGAGATAACACAACCCTACTATGGTGGCTATTATTATTTAATAAAAAAAATTGTTAGTGGGAATGTAAAATGTTGCAGCTGCTAAGGAAAAGTTTGAGAATCCTCACACAAAGTTAAATGTAGAATTACTGCATGACCCATTAGTTCCATTTCTAGGCATATACCCCAAAGAATTAAAAACAGAGACACAAACCGATATTCACACCTCAGTATTATTCACAATAGCCAAAAGGTGGAAACAATCCAAGTGTCTTTCAAGAGATAAATGTATAAATAATTGTGGTATATACATATAATAAAATAGTATTCAGACCTAATAAGAAATGACGTTCTGATACACATTACAACATAGAAGAACCTTAAAAAACATGTTAAATGAAATGAGCCATACACAAAGGACAAATATTGTATGATTCCACTTATATTGGTTCTCAAATTGGCAAATTCATAGAAACAGAAGGTATAATAGAAGTCACCAGGGGCTGGGAAGATAGAATATGGAATGTTACGCTTAATGCTTACAGTTTCTGTCTCTGGTGATGAAAAAGTTTTGATAATGTTTATCCTACACCATGACTGCACTTAATACTACTGAATTATACACTTAAAAATGGTTAAAATAATAATGTTCATGTTGTTTATATTTTACCACAGGAGTGACTAAGTGATAAAGTTTATATTTAGCATCTGATTATGCATACAGGCTTTATGAGGCAAATTATTACCTTTTAAAAATAATATTTAGCGACATGATAGAGTTTCAGAGTTCATTGTTAAACAATGATTGCACTCAAGGACTTTCAATTATTTAAGTATATTTAGTAATACAAACCTGCTGATATCTTGTACATTAAAATAGTAAAAAAAAATCCACATAAAGTATTATTTTAGAGCCATTTTATAAAAGCACTTTGAAATGTAAACCTGAAATCTATATGTCTGCCTTACAAGTAGCAGGAAAAACAAAACAGTGATATCCGACAGAGATTTCTTAAATGACCTCAGAGCACTAGTAATGTAATCTTCATATAGATGTAGAAATAAATCTTTAGAAATAGATGTTATTCAAAAATAATTATTTCCTGTCTTAGAGTTGAGCTCATAATATTAAAAAATCCATAGAAAATTTTAACTTTAAGCATTAGTGGTTTCATTTTTCTCATTACATTTTACAATCCAGTATATTTGCAAGATAATCAGTTTGTATAAAGAAATGTCTTCCTGATACTTTTCACTGCTTCAATTCTCCACCATCAATGTATTGTCATTAAAATGTATTATTTTAAACTTTGCTTTATAAAGTATATTTGAGAGATAAATATTAGTAATCAGGTATAAAATACTGCTGCATAATAATAATACAAACCTGGAAATCTTAATTTCTATTGAATTTACTTACAACGCGGAGTTTTCTTTACTTCTATAATATGTCATTCTAATACTCAAAAAGTGGAAGTAATAGTATAGCCTTTAATTTTAACAAATCAAGTAAGTATCACTTGGGTATAAGCTAGTCAAACTGCTCTACCTATCTAATATTCCTGGGAGTTAGATACCTCACATCATGATTGAACTGTCTTTCAAATTTACCTCTAAGTCTTTCTTAGCTCTACCAATAGAAACCACCCATACTCAGCTGGAACAACTTGGGGGTTGGGAGAATGTAATGAGACAGGTTTTCATCCCACAAGCTGAACGTCAACTTGGACAAAGGTGATTCGCCAAGGCATAAGCATGAGTGGCGAGGGGAGTCTTCTCTAGGTGACTCTTATTTTGTGTGTGTGGGTGTATGGGGTTGTCATTGAATTCATACAAATTTAAAGAAAATAATGCTTAAATGTTTGGTATTAAAAAGAATCTTTAATTTTCTTATTTGGTGTTAATTAAATTAAATTGTACTATCTAGCACACATAGCTAAGGTTAAAAAGGCCAGGAATAAAATCGTGTTTAGAATGGCCAACATTCAAGGAGACTAATTAAAAAGGTGGACTTCATTTACAACCTTTATCTAAACACCTTATGTTACTGCCTTTGACACTACTGGAAATCTTTCAATTTACCACCCACAAGCAATAAGAACTTGTTGGAAAATTAATGAGCATTATGCTATTTCTCTCCCTTTCTCCCAATTCACCCTTAATGCTTACTCTTCCCTCCCTACATTTTTTTCCTAAAAAGTCTACAATTGTAAAAATTAAAAGTTGTCTCATATGCTTAAATAAATTATACCAGGTACCTAATTAGTCAATAGTTAACTAACTTTGGGACTTTGAGATAATAACTTTGTAATCTAACTTTCTCCAATGATAGAATTTCAGCTGAGTTTGCACTATTTTGCATTTTAAGTAAAGAGCATTATTCATATTAGTTTAAATGGGGATGTAATATAAGGTCATAAAATCTTTCATTAGGAAATATTGTTGTATTGTACTGTTTGGGGAGTAATAACATACACAGCGTTTATTTTCCATGATTTTCTTTTTTTTAATTTTTTTTTTATTTTCCATGACTTTATATTTAAAAATGTTAGATTCTTTTCCCCCCCAGATTTGTGTACTGTGAATTTATCTTATCCATATTCCTTATTTTCTTTATGATCATGGAAGGACATAAGTTCTAAATTTTGATATCTACGTCGTCATTTCTTAGGTCTCTTATGGTTTCTGCTTTTGTATCCTACCCTAAGAAATTTTTGCCTAACTTGAGATCATAATGATATTCTTTTTATTTTCTAGAAGTTTAATGGTTTTTCAGCTTTTGTGTTTAGGCATATGATCCAGTTTTTTTTTTAAGATTTTATTTATTCATGAGAGACACAGAGAGAGAGGCAGGCAGAGACATAGGCAGAGGGAGAAGCAGGCTCCATGTAGGGAGCCCGACGTGGGACTCGATCCCAGGACCGTGGGATCACGTCCTGAGCCAAAGGCAGATGCGCAACCGCTGAGCCTCACAGGCATCCGTGATCCAGTTATTATTTAATTTTTGTGTATGATGTAATTTTTGTATTTCCATTTTTCTTCTATGTATGTGTGCTACATTTATCATCAGGAACAATATAGCAACTACTTTTCTGTGAGTGAGAAATTGTGTATAAACAATCATTTTCAAGTTACTAACTCAAAAGTGTCTCAAAATAGTTGAAGACCATAAAAACTTCCTTAAATGTATTTAGTAGCAAACTTTCATGGAGTAATGTTTTGCAAGTATTCTGAATAGTAATGAATTCCTAATAGAATCATTCTCTAGTGAAGGTAATTCACACAGATTTATAAGAAATGTAAAATTTGTAGATATCACTTTGCAATGAGATATTTCAAAAACAGAAGGGGATATTTTGTTGTAGACAGGAAATTGTGAAGTATGCTTCTAATAAGCATACTTCAATTATCTTCTTTTTTTTATTTATTTTTTATTTATTTTTTATTTTTTTTACTTCAATTATCTTCTACTTAAAAAGGCTTATCAGGGGAGTTCCCAATAGCTATGATTACCACCAAAGGAATTAGTCCACCTATTAACATTTTGAAGGTGAAGAAACTTTCCAATTTTATTGATAACATCAACCTATATTTCTCCTAAAAGCCATACAAAGTAGTACAGGTTTTCATGTTATTTTGATACTGTCTGTTATCTGCTAATAACTATCTGTTCCACTGGTCCTATTATCTCTTTTTAGGGAATGGTTGTTTTATCAGTCAGGGTTCTCTAGAAAAGCAAAACCAATGGGAGATGATAGATAGATGATAGATTTGGATAAAGATAGATAGATGATAGATAGATAGATAGATAGATAGATAGATAGATAGATAGATGATAGATAGATGATAGATAAGGCAAAGAGCTCTCATCACAAGGAAATTTTTTTTCTTTTTTTCTTTTTATTGTGTCTATATGAGATGGATGCTAACTAAATTTAATGCTGCAATTATTCCACAATAAGTGTGAATCAAACAATTATGTCACACACCCTAAACTTATATAGAGAAGTATGTCAATTATAATTCAATAAAACTGGCAATAAAAAAGATTCTGCCCAAGGAGGAAGAGACCAAGATACAAAGTTCCACTGCTCTTTTCTCTACGTAGAAGCATTGGCAGTTGTGTATATCAGTCATTCAATAAAACAAATCTTTACCTGCCAAAAGAAAAGAAAAGGAAAAAAATGGGACTCATGGAGTATTCTAAATACTTAAAAACTATATTAATAATACATTACATTACTTAATAACTCTATACATATTTTATTCATTTATCTAGGTAATGACCAATTATTTTCCTTTAGCAATAAAAGTCTAGGTTTGAATTTCTTTTCTCTTTTTGGAAATAAAAACTTATATTTGCATTAAGACATTAAGATATCACTCTTAAACTAAGGTTACCTTAGGTTGGTTTGTTAAAGTATTAATGATAATTGGAATTTATTAAATGTCATAAAATAAGAGAGCTTTTTTAAAAAAAAGTATATAGATACAGTAATCTAAAAGGTAGAAGAAAATTGAGCTTTAATCTCAAAGGACAAATCAACTTGTAGTTACTGAACTTTGAATATCATATCAATTTTATATGCTCTACACTATTTCCTGTATTTTAAAATATTTATTAGGGAAGTCCAGACTGCTTTTAGTGGCTTTTCTTGCTGATAGCTATATTCAAAGCTCACCCTGGCAAAATTAGGCAAGAGTTTAATTGAATGAATAGACTACATTTTGTATGTTTTTTTGTTTCCCAATCAAATCCCCTCACTCCTCTCCAGGGCATATTCCAGTTCAGACACTCCAGCTAGAAAGAGCCTAGGTTCCATGACATTCATACCAGTCACAATAAGTACATTGCTACTTCCATACAGTATATCTAAGAGATACAAATATTGAACACATGATTTAAACCGAAAATAAAGACATTTAATTTGGCAAAGTTTTTTGAGGGGACATTTATAGGTAAAATCAGGTTGCAAATGATGGAGTGTTTCTATTTTTTGGTGATTCATAGGGACACTGTGAAACAAGGATAAAGGTGCATTGTTTGCTTGCCTGCTATGTGGACTGGGGGAAATAACATTTTCAATTGCATAACATAGTATCTGGTACATGGCAATTGTTTAGTACATGATTAGATAAACATTAAAGTGTGCCACTCCCATTTTCCCCTGATGTCATTAGAGTTGGTCATGATATTTAATTTTGTTCAGTGGGGAATAAGGAGGAGATTTCAGTCAAGCTAGTTGTTTTATCTTTAGGTTTTCATTGTTGTCATAAAAGAGTGACACATCCTATCACAATGGTATCCCAAATAGAGGTCTTCTTTTCGTGTACCAAATTCATTAATGAGGGAAGAGACAAACACTCCCCAGTGTACACACTTAATAACTGCAAGAGCAAGAATTAAAATCTAGGTAATCTACCTCTGGAGACATTGCTCTTAACCACCATGTCCCACGTTTGATGTCAGTGATTTCATGGCAGATGGTTACTCTTTTTGACACACATCATAGCATTATTCTCTCCTCTGACAGCCTGATTCAAGTTAGACAGATGTTAAAAAGTCATTTCAATGGTGAATTACTTTTGGAAAAGAACCCTTTATAAACTTTGGTTTTAAATAAATACGTGGAAGTACAATATCTCTGCTATAAAGATAGGATTTGTGCTACAATTAGAATCTCCTAATAAGGAGGCATCACAAAGTAGGATTCTTGGGAAGTGTAATGTAATTAGTGGAGACATAATGTTAAGCTGTAAGCTGAAAAATTACTATGTTTCAAAAAGTAAAAAAAAAAAACCCACAAACATTTGCATAAATATTTTTGTATTTTCTTAAATGTGAAACTTTTCTTAACCTTGCAAATAAGTGTTAGTGCTTTTTGCTGAAAATGTATAAAAAATGTATTAAGTTTGATGAACTGATCATGTTAACTTCAAGAAAAGGAAAATTATAAAGCCTATTTTAAGAGACAATAGTAGTTTATATCAGTAATAAGAAAGGTTACTTTTTAATTGGAAATTTGATTCAACTAATGAAAAGACATGAGAGCTTTCTTATGGTATGCATTTCATTTAAAGCACACTGATACAGTTGAATTTTTGCCAAGAATAATAGTTTTTGATGACTATGGCTATTACCTATAGATTATCGTGGCATCCAGCTGAGAAGTATTACAGTTACTACTATTGTGCTATACAGAAGTCTTTGTGTTTGACTTGTAACTTTTAAGATTGTGGAAGTAAATATTACCTTTGGAGTTATCATGGGTACAATTTTAATGATACTAGACAAATTTAGACTGGTTTAATGGGGGTAAACAGCTAATAAACTAATTTTATTTAGAATAAAAGTCAGTTTTAAAATTTGTAGAGACTAGTGAGGCCCTCATGTTCCTATTGTAGCCACTCTTGTCCTCCATTCTGAGTAGTTGTTGCTAAAATCCATCAGTTGTAAAATATTTTTAGTATTATTTCTGTTATTGATGGGATTGTATTTTTTCAAAATTTGTATGTTGAAGCCTTAACCACCAATGTGACTATATTTGGAGATGGGACTTCTAAGGAGGTAATTAAGGTCAAATAAAGTCGTAAAGGTGGGGCTCTAATTGAATAAGACAAGTATCCTGGCAAGATGAGGAAGCCACACCAGCTCTCTCTCTATGCACACAGAAAAAGGCCATGTGAAGACACACTAAGAAGATGTCCATCTATAAGCCTAGAAGAGAGATCTTACCAGAAACCAACTGGATGGCACCTTGATCTTGCTACAACACCTGAATTAATCTAGGAAAATGAAGAGTGCTATTTTGTCAAAGTGATTTCTAATCTGGGTTGGAACTGATCTCACTGAAAAGTAACTTGAATTTGTCGTGTTGTAACTTGAACGTGTTGTAACTACAACACGACACAGTAAGAGGTTTACTAATTATGCACTTAGATATTTAAGAGTGGATTTACAGATTCTTCTGACATTTCTGGTTTAGTGAAAGACTTTTTGAAATGAAAGTTAAGGCAAGAATCATCTCATGGAGACCTGCGAAAAATATAATGGACAAATCAAAATTATAACTCACATTGATCTCCTAAACTAAATTCTGACTCTCTCTCCACTCCCATCTTCCAAACCATTGAAATAAATCTAAAATGGTTAAGAAAGGAAATCTTTAAAAATTAAAATAATCCAGGAAATGGCAACAAGATGGAAAAAGAGGGTGTGAGATAAATAGATTTGAGGTACCACTGAATTTAACTTATCGTAAAGGAGATAGTTTGGGATGATTGTCTGTGAATGAACTCCAAGCTCTGATTTCTTCTTTTCTGTATTTTTTTCAACTTGAAGAGCTGATCCATCCACATCTTTTATTACTCCCGTCAGCTTTCAAATTCAAGATCAAGTTCTGATCAGCCCTCTGGAGCCTCTGCTAGAAAGCCTGCTACCTAGAGTTTAGGGGAATGTGTCCTTATTTGCCATAGTTGAGGCAAGCAAACTAGCAATAGTTCACAACTAATCTGTTTCTTGTCAGAATGCTTAAAACATATATTTTTGGGCACCAAAAAGAAAACCTAGGAAATAAAAACTTAGTAAATGTCAAGTGGGAATGTCTATGTAACTTTTTACTCTATTAGCACCTGCATTAGATTTATCTTAAATATTTCTATGCCTTTCTACCTACTTATTTTCATAGAATCTATAGTCAAATTATAATTTGTCATTATCAAAAGTGGATCCTTGAATCTATTTCTGTTCATCTTTACACTGTCAAAATACCTTCAGGTTTTTTCAAGTCTAGTGAATTTTCCAAAATGATAGTTTCTCTGTATTTTGAAGGAAAAAAGTACACTCCCAGTTCTTAAGTTGTTTTTAAAAAACACAAGTATCCATCATTCTATTATCAAAATAGAAAATTACTTATAGCTTTTGGTTATCCAAAGGTGTAGCATAATTAATGGTTTTATCTAGTACAGCATGATAATTTTCATAAAGCATATATTGTAATAAAATAAAGATTTAATGGTTTTCTTAATACTTATGACCATTCCAAAGATTTAGATAATTTGAACTCCATCATACTTGTTTTCTGTTTGTCATTGCATTAGGTGTTGGGGCACTACAAATAGGATAGATGTATGAAGGTGAAAAATAAACCTAGTAAAAAGATGTTCTTTGAACAATTATTCATAAAGTGAAAAATGAGATGATCAGTCTATCAATATGGAATTATTATTTTGCATCCATGGATATAATAAAACATATTATTTTATATCCAAAAATATCCCCTGCTTTGAAGAGATGCAGGGCAGTGCTTTAAAAAATTGTAAAATTCTATGAACGTAAATCAAAGATCTTAAAAATCTATTAAGTGACAAAAGAAAACTGAACATTTTTTATGCTTTATCTCATTTATGGGGAAAAAAACTTGACAAAGGTTTTTGTGTGGATATGTATATATGAATATACATATATGACTATTAATACATAGAAAAATATTATCGTTATCATACTCCATATAACTAGGAAAGAATTTAGAAAAACACAATTAATATGAGAAATATAACACAATCACATGTCTCCAACAAAGTGAAAAATAAATAAGAGAATTAGATTTAAATCATATTTTTATACCTTGAGGTACTAAATAATCATATGTCATAGATTTAAAAATGTTAATCATTATATTTAAAAATGCTAAAAATGTATAATCTTAATACAATATCACCTAGAAACTACTGAATTCTAGAAGTTGTAATTATTTGTATTATTATTACCAGTAATTTCTGGCCTGATTTCTTTAACCGAAATAATTTGTGCTGCTTGATAGCCATTAAAAAAACAAGCAATGTCTAATACAAAACAAACTTACTAATTAGTGCAATGAGTAGAGAAAATAATTTATCCACTTAACATTAATTCATTGGTCAATTGCTAAGGAATTATTATCTATGCAGACTTAAGGATGTAGTTCTGTTAGGGAATCAAAATCAAGCTTTGATGGTTATGTTCATCATTTTCTAATAGTCTTATTGATGTTGAGACCACCACCACAATAACCAAACCTAAAAAACTTAGGAACTTAGTGCATTGAAAAGCTGTTGCAAAGCACATAATACATAATAGACTGCTTGCCACTTATGTCAAAATCTTTCTACAAAACTCCCAAACAACTGGTTAAGTTCTGGTTATTTTTTAAAGATTATCTTTAATTATTATAAACCCATTTGAGTCAAATTAGAGAAAATTCAGTATGATTATATTGTCCTTGACATACCTTGGCTATGATAATATTTTATAAGGCAGGTTTGGTGCACACTTTCCTTGATTATCACTCACATACAGGTGAATAAATCTTCACATAATTGTATACCTCTTGTCAGTTACTGCTGTTCCAGTCAAAATAAGTTTTGCAGAAGAGCTGAGCTTGTTTAGTGATTAGGACCAAAAAAAAAAAAAATCATACATTTATTGGCAAATAGTTTAATTGTGTTATATATTAAATGAAACCTGTGTTTTCTACATTTTTAAAAAACATTTTATTAAAGATTTTATTTATTCATTCATGAGAGACACAGAGAAAGAGGCAGAGACACAGGCAGACGGAGAAGCAGGCTCCATGCAGGGAGCCCGACGTGGCACTCAATCCTGGGTCTCCAGGATCAGGCCCTGGGCTGAAGGTGGCCCTAAACCACTGAGCCATCTGGGCTGCCCTACATTTTCTAACATTAAAGAATCTATTATTTCTAACTCCAAAGTAAAGGAGTTCATTGAGAATTTATTATATTACTTATTAATATGTCCTATGAGCCTATGATTTCCTTTCTATGAGGAACCACTTCAGATAGCAACTTATTTACTCATCTGGTTGCTTTTCTCTGAAGAGTGTTCTTTTGTACATATAGGCTCATTTCACTACCAGAATCTTAACCTCAAGAAAATGATAACATCACGCAGTGGAAAGAAAATTGGCAAGAGGACGGGAGACTCATAGGGCTATGAGAATGTTCTATAACTCAGAGTGGGTTCTGGAGCTGGACAACCTAGAAGGGAATTCTGGATCTCCCAAGTAATGCACGTGTGACCCTGAGCAAGTTACATAACCTGTGTATGTTTCTTCCTCAGTTTCTTCATCTGAGTAAAGAATATTCCCATAGGTTGATTGTAAACATTACATCAGTTAACATATACAACCTGCTGAGAACAGGCCCGGGGTCACAGCAAGTGCTCCATAAATGATAGTTAAAATTACCATTAATTAGTCTGTGAGTCTCAAGTTTCTCTTACAAAAATTTGTAAATCTAGAAAACATTTTAGCCATTTACAACTTTAAGATGTTTGGTTATAAGAGTTAGATATAAATCTGCTTTTGGAATAAATTTAGTGGCTTTTTGCCTCTTAAGCATCTTAAAACAGTACTCATTTATTAATAGCTAAAGAAACAACAATAAATGTATCATGGATTATAAGGCTTCTTAACCCCAGATTACACTAGAAGGACTGAAAGATATTTTAAAAGTGCTAATATCCGTGATCTGTGCTAGAAAAAGTAAATCAAGATCAAGGGATGGGGCTTGAATTTAGCCTTCAATATAAGGTTATCAGATGAGTAATTCTGAGCTAATATAAAAAAATGTGGAAATGTGGCCTTTTTTTTCTTTTCACTGCTCTACATTCATCTGCTCTACATTTGTATTCCTCCCATTAAATTTTATGAAGAGAAAATACCTATATTTATAAACTGTTAGCATGTTGATGATAAATCGACAATAAACAAAACAATAGAACAAACAACAGAAAGAGAAAGTTTTTGTTTTTGTTTTTGTTTTCTTCTAACTACCCAGTGAAAATATTTTCTTCTGCTTCTGAGATCTTCTTTCAGGAATCGGGAGAATTTTTCATATGTTCATAAGGTTCTCTTACTTGGCCCTTTCTGCTTCAATTATTAAAAATCCTTCCTTTATGATCTCATTCATGCCTCAAACTTTCATTTTTAACTTTATTAAACTAATCACTTATCAGTATATTTGTGTTCTCACTTACATTTTAAACAAACTTATGAAAATCTCTGGAATCCCTGACACTACCAATTTGGCATTTTCCATACAGAATTAATGATCTTCCCTCCAAAAAAGCTATAAAATCCAGATTTCTCCATTTCCAGTAGTAGTGCCACTCTTTCTCAAAGTAATATAGTAGATTTAATCTTTTAATCATAACTCTCCCTCATGCTTCTTGACTTTCCAAACTGAACTTGTTAGACAATTGGACATATTCTGTTTATTAAGTTATTTATTATTTATGTATTTATTATGCCTGTGATCTTTTTTATAAAGAGTGATTTCAAATAACAGTGTACTACTCATTTGTTTATCTACTTGTTTTAAGAGCTTTGTTTTCTAAGTTTAATTCTCTTATTATCTTTGGAATATTTCTTTGGTTTTTAACTCTTTCTTAACGTGTGCATTTAACTTCTTCCCATCCCTACTGTTATGACCCTTATAGAGATAATTTTGCACCTATGCAATAGCTTAATTGCTGGCTACTGGCTGTTGTATATTCTGGAAATTTTGAAGATTGACTATGACACTCATGTATTCAAACCTCTCCAGTCCTCTCTTACTTGCCTAAAGTTGCTTTTGTCATTATTGGCATTCATCTGCCTCTATACAGCCAGAATGTTCACTAAACTGTAATCCAAATGATCTATTTATAAATCTTTCAAACTCTTACACATTTTGTTTAATCCAACTGAAAAGACAATGGAACGTGTTTATCTCATTAAATGACATTCCTTTTCATCATCTCCATTTTCATATTAAGATGTTATTGAGGGCTGGGATTAAGTTTTATTCAACTCTATATTCTCTCAATGGCAATGTTAAGAATAACATTTAATCCATCAAATATATATTGAGTATGTACTAGTACAAAATGTCTATGGAATCTAAATATACAGGAGAGATAAAATTTATAAGGCAATTTGAAAATCTTTCTGGGAAAAATACTTTGTAAGTCATAGCATTTGAAAACTAAATAAAGGGGATTCTGTGTAGGTGTAAAGAGAACAGCTTATAAGTAAGTGATAAAAAGGATTCCTGGTCCAGAGTGTTTTCCAATACAACATAGCTGGCCCTAATTCCACACTTTTTGTCATCCGAAATAACTTTAGTGGCTGCAGTATATAAATATAGCATAAACAAGAAGGCTTATGCTTTATTTAATTTTTCAAAATTATTTATTTATTTATTTGTTTATTTACTTACTTGAGAGTGAAAGCATAAGCGGGGGTAGGTGGGGGAGGAGGAGGAGCAAGAAAGGGAGAAGCAGACTCCCCGCTGAGCTCGGAGTCCAATGTGGGACTTGATCCCAGGACCCTGAGATTATGACCTGAGCCTAAGGCAGATGCTTAACCAACTGAAACACCCAGGTGTCCTAGAAGGGTTATGCTAAATACTACTTTGATTGAGCCCCTGCAACCATAAAAAATGCCTTCTTTAGTCTATCCTAACTCAAAAAAATGGTATAGAATGTTTCCAGCAGAAGAGAAGCATCCTACTGGAAATTGTGTTCCTTTACTCAAAAAATACTTCGCACAAAGCCAGGGAGCAGCAATGGCATTGGCCTCTTCTACTCACGGCCAACACAGAAAGTGTTAAGTAATGATTTCTACTCATAAATCTTCCTATCTTGCTTAAGCTGATTCGAGATATTAAGAAGGTTTTACTCTTTTTCTTTCTCAGCAATATCTCTGCAGTGGTTCTGGATCATGAACTTTGATTGTTAAAAACCATAAACATAAAAAGACAAAATATCCATTTCAGTTGAGACAGCTTTGTGGAAGAGCAGGTGGCTGATAAAAAGCCCCCGTCCTTGCTGTGGAGGCAAAAGCAGCAGTCGAAGAGCAACGAGCACCCTTTCCTGTGGAGTTTAAATTAAATTCAGATTTGTTTCAGCAGGGCCTTAATGGAATCTGTATGATTGGGATGCTTTGGCTTAGCTGATATCTCCACATGCTTTTGCTGTAGCGAAGCCCATTCAGTCATTTTGTTCACTCGATAAAATGGTACTAGTGATAACCAACTGCTGTACGTATTAATTGTACGGTCATTTGTGATCTTGGGCTACAGTTCTTAACTGCAAATTATAAGAAAAATACAACATTAGTACTACTAGAATTGCTTTTTGTATTTATTGCCAGCATTTAGTCTTCACTATTTTACTTTTTCATTCACGACTGCCAATCCCACTGCCTCATATCCAGCTAAATGGACACTGCCTGAAGAAGCTCCTTCTGTCAGTAATTAAGGAAAATTCTGCCTCTGGAAGAACTGCTGTGGCCAAGTGGATAGAACACTCACTATTAACACAGTGGTATTTTACTGGTGGTAACTTACTAGATGTTTCTTCATGTCACCACAGAGAAGGGGCTAGAAGTAAAAGAGGGATGAAAATTTGACAGATAAGAAATCAGATAAGCTGTTTTTTTTTAAATCTCCTTTATTTTTCTCCCTTTTACAATAAAGCTTCATGTTTCCTTTCTCTTTTTAGTGTGAATTGTAAGCTAGCAGCTTTGTATAAGCATCAAAAGCAGACTGTAGTAGGCCTCCCCACCAATTAATGTATTTACACCACAGGACTTGGTCATGTGACACCTTTACGCTTCTGGTAGCATAGGGGTAGGCTTGATTACACTGCTTGTATCCTTTGGTATGTTTTGAGCAACCCTAGATAGACAGGGAAAGGAATGAATGCGAGGATATTTAATCCAGTAATACGTATTTTTACTTTGTGAATCATAAAATACTAAATAGAAAATTGTCCATTCTGATTGGGAGAACTTTTAAATTACAAATGCTATGTAGTTCGGGAGGCTCATCACAAGATGCTATGGCTATTGCACAGAAGAAGAGAAGTAATGTGGTATTTATTTTGTGTTTAATGTAAATAATCATCTCAGAATAATGGTCATTCAATTAAATCATCTTGGATGAAAATGAAGGATTCTACTTGAGTGTAATAGAAGAAAATTAAGATTGAAATAAAAAATGTGCTAAATCAACTGATTAATAATTGGGAGACTGAATATTAATAGTCGATATTTATTGAAATTAGTTTCATTATTTACAGTATTTCAATCTTCAGAAATAATGGGCTCCACCTTAGGTGAAGCTGTCTGGAGGTATCTGAAGAATCCTTTCTGAATAATTTTATTACTCATCGTCTGTCTCTATCGATGGGCAGAGTACTGGTTGGGTCTTTAAGCTTGCCAAAGTGAAAGGGATGGATATACTCAATAAAATTTTAGAGATTAATCTAATGTAAGACTCCTCTCCTATTATTTTCTCTAATTCTCCTTCACCAAAGTAAGAGCAGAAACTATTTTCTATGCTCAAATTTTAATAACTCTTTGTACATAGTCTCTCTATAAAAATTGTAATCATGGCGGTGCCTGGGTAGCTCAGTAGGTTAAATGTCTGGCTCTTGATTTTTGTCTCTGATCATGATCTCAGGGGTTGGTTGTGAGATAGAGCTCTGCCTCAGGCTCTGTGCTGGGATTCCCTTTCCCACTTGCCCTCTCCCCCTTCCCTACCTATCCCTCCACCCCACCCTTTCTCTAAAAAAAAAAAAAAGTCATAATCATGCAAGATATCTTAAAATATTAGAGCACCAAAAGATTTGTATTTGTTTATTGAGTTGCTGCCACTATTCCAAGTCCTTATTATTTATGCTTACTACAGTCTTCTTTCTATTTCCATTTCTTTAGTCTTTAAATTTACCCTTTCAAAATAGGAAATTATTTTCTTACTGGTGCCTTACTAATGTGAACTGTGTTATCAAGGTGAACCAACTCTCACTGTACTTTTCAGTATTTATCACATGTTCTTAAATGTAAAATAATGAAATAAAGGCATTTCAAAATTATATATATAATATAAATTAATTTAAAATATTTCTAAATTTTTCTTAGAAATCAATAATTATTTGGATTTTCATGAAAAATAAAGTTTTATTTTCTATTTCTATATAATAATGCCTCTATGTATCTATTAAATTTAAAAAAATCAATGTTCAGAAGAATATGTGCCTCTGATGCCAGCTATTTTGGGTTTATTTGTATTTAAGGTGGTCTGGATAGATAAACATCTAAGTGATAATGGAGATTGCCTATAAGAATACCCCCCACTTACTCTTGATTATTAATATTGTTTTTCTACATTAAGACAGTTATTTTCTAATAAACTAACCATGATATTTAAGAGGGAAAACTACAAAAGGGTAGATTTGAGATAATTTGAGGAAAAATTCAACAGTTTTGAATTTTCTGAAAGAACCAAGCCTCCAGGCACCTGGATGGCTCAGTGGTTGAGCATCTCCCTTTGGCTCAGGTCATGAACCCCGGATCCAGTTGAGTCCTGTGTCAGCTCTCCGCAGGGACCCTACTTCTCCCTCTGACTATGTCTCTGCCTCTCTTACTCTGTGTTGCTCATTAATAAACAAATAAAATCTTAAAAACAAAACAAAAAAGTATCAAGCCTCATCTAACAGTGTTTGTGTAACATATACAAGAATTCTTAGCCAAGCCAGGAATCCTAACAATTGAAGGAGAATCATTTCCTCATGGTTTAAAAAAAGCACAATGCCCTTTCCCTTTGCTTGATGGAAAATGAAAAATGTCAAGAAAATAGTACCTAAGAAGAGAATACTCAGTTATCAATATTAAATTGGCTGGCAGGGCTTAGAAATAGGACATCAATGTTACTTTCTTCTATAAGGAAGGGAGAAGGACAAGTGGACAGAAATAATTATTCTTTGTGAGACCAGGAATATGGAAAGAGTTTGGTAGAATTTCAGTGAATGATCTTGGCCTAGTCCTTCCTTGTATCCAGTATGTTTCTCCCCTGATTCATACGGCAGCGATAGATTACTGTGAACAGCACCTTTGAGCTTAAGTAGAAATAACCTAAAGCAGAGGTCAACTGAGTTTCTGTTAATACAGCTCCAGATTCATAGCAGAAACCACAACCTTTGAAACCAAGTTGTTTGCAAAAGCTTAGCATTTTAAGATATACATACACATATATTTATCTGAAAAGAGTATGTTTGGCTATCTTTAACAAATAAAATTCCTGGTGGATATTTATAATAGTTTTCTACTGCTGCTGTAACAAATAACCATAAACTGGATAGTTTAATATAACATAATTTATCAATACTTGAGACATCTTACTAGAGATTAAAAATCCATAATCAGTTTTGGCTAAAATCAAGGTGTCACGAGGGCTGTGTTCTTTCTGGGGGCTCCATGAGAAGATTGATTTGCTTGGCTTTTCCAGCTTCTAGATACTGTCTACATCCCTCTGCTTGTGACCCATTTCCATCTTCAAAGCCAGCAATGGATAGTTGAGTCTTTTTCATAAATAGCACTCTGACACTGACTTTTCTGCCTCTCTCTTCTTCTTTTAAAGATGACTGTGAGGACCTTAAGCTCATGGGAAAACCCAGGATATTCTCACTGTTTTAAATTCAGCCAATTAACAACCTTCATTTCCCCCATACCTTCATTCCTCATTGTCATGAAACGTAACATTGTATTTACGGGCTCTTGGGATTAGAACATGGACACATTTAAGAAGCCTTATTCTGCCTAAACGTGGCCTAATGCAGAATTTCTGAACAGATCTCCAAATTCATAATAGCCACCACAATCTTTGAAGCCACATTCTTATTTACAGAACCTGAACATTTTGAGATACGCATACACACACACATGCACATACACCTTTTGTCTTAAAAGGCTTTCTTTAGCTGTCTTTACCTATCCAACCTAAACCTTGGTAAAGTTAGGCTGTATTAGTTTCCCATGGATGCTGTAGCAAATTACCACAAACAAGATGCCTTAAAACAACAAAAATTTATCCTCTCACAGCTCTGGAAGCCAAAAGTCTAAAATCAAGATGTAGCTAGGGTTGTACTTCCTCCAGACATTCTAGAGGACAGTCTGTTCATTGTATCTTATACTTTCTTGTGGCTTCTGGCATTCGTTAGTTTATAGTCATATCACTTCAGTCTCTTCCTGTGTCCTCAGATTGTCTTCTCCTCTGTGAGTGTCTGTCTAATCTCCTTCAGCCCCCCTCTTATAAGGATATTTGTGATGGCATTTAGAGCTACTGGATAATCCCAAATGATCTTCTTATCTCAATATTCTTAATTATATTTGCAAAGATTTTCTCCATAAGATAGTATTTATGTGTTCTAGAGATTAGAATGTAGACATTTCTTTTGGACCACTCTAAGGGCATAGTGTATACCATAGAAACAAATTAGAAAACATGCATAAAAGTGTCAACTAATTTCCGTCACACAGAGAAAAGATAAAGTCCATTTCAGGGCCAAATCTAGAATTAAAAGACTAACAAAGTAATAAATTTAGACATCGGATGATGTTCCAGAGAGTGCAATAATCCGTGTCTTCTGCTAGACTAAATCTTAAGTGGCAGGAAGGAGGAAGGAAACCTGGGTAGGCTTAGGGATCCCTGAATGTCTAAAGACTATGCCTTTGGCTTCCTAAAAAAAAAAAAATCTGGGAGACTGTAAACCTCCTAGAGAAGTTTAAACATCTGCCTTGTTGCCAGAACAATTGAAAAACAGGGAAATGAGGTGCCAAGTTAAATAGCAACTCAGTGGGATAATTATAAACAACTAGATATATGAGCTTGAAAACAGATACACAGAGTTTTGCCTCCCAGAACAGTATATAATAGTATATTTAAATAGTTCCTATGCTCCTGAGAGAAACTAAAAATTGGCTACCTGTGAGCTAGTCAATTTGGAGAGCTATCATGTTTGAAAAAAAAGATTATGCCCAGAGAGCCAGGTCAGAAAAAATCAGAAAAGCAAGAGTTAACAGACCATTAGAGATGCAAAGGCAGCACAAAACTTTCCTGACAGCCAAATACCAGAAAGGATTATGTACGTTTGCAAACTCCTGTAGGGGACAGAGGACCATAATGAACCATATGTCTTATTTCCCTGGATACCATGAAAGTACATGAAGCTCTGCAAATTAGGTCTCTACTGAGCAGAGAGGTGGCAGGAGAAGAAGGAAGGAAAACCTTGCACTATGTTTACCATTAGTTTGGAATGTTGCACTCCCAAATGTAAGTGGAAAACAGGCTAGATTAAATTCACTTAGAGAAATTTAAATTTTCATTCCTTTTTTTACATCTCAACTTTGTAAATGTGTAATTTAGGCACATTACACTTGTAATCCTTCCACATTTTCCAGTCAAGTGATAGTTTGGGCTACGCTAGGACGTTTTCCATGTGAGAAAACTCACTAATTGCCAAAGAGCCCGTTTTACCTCTCTCTGGCTTTATTCCCTTAGATTAACCTAAAAAAAAAAAATATTTCTCAGGTTGCTTTTATCTAACAGTGTTAGAGAAACAAGGAAGGGACACAAAAGGTCATTTACTTGAAGGATAATTAGCTCTACTCAATAGCAATCAAATCTTCAGGATTAGATAAGGGTGTATGTGTGTGTGTGTGTGTGTGTGTGTGTGTATGTAAATTGTTGCTATTTTAAGTGCGTGTCTGAACTAATTTTGTCATTTCTGAAGTCCTTTGACCCTCCAAAATAAGGCTAAAGAGTATACCAAGATTAGGACGCTGATTCATATTGTCTATTAATATACTGTAAGCCAACTAATATTACAGCCAGGGAAGATCTACTACTGCATTTGGGTTTCAATGCATTTCTAAGACAAGAGTTTTATAGTTTTTCTTATTTGATTTTTCTTCTGTTTTAGAATCAATCAAGTTTACTCAACACCTTTAATTTTCCATCCATTGCAGTGTTCTCATTTTTACTTTTGCCTCTATCATAAATATTTCATAACTAAACAATAAACTCAGGGGGAAAAGAGAATATTTCACACCTATGCTGTTGAAAATTAAACAGGTTTTCTTTGCACACATTTTAACATCTTTAGTGTATGACCTTACACCTTTTGTTTCCTACGAGAATCCTCTTTTATGCACCATAAATAGCATTAGTTACATAAAATAAAGTGAGAACATTTTAAATGGCTCAAAGCAATGGCAGGGCAAATATGTTCTTTTCTTATTTGGATATGTAGGTACATATATACATACCCAACTTGTAATGGTATTTAGCAAATTTGGTGTTTTAAGTAAAAGTATAATTACATATATTTTTGTAAGTTTAATGCAACTGTGTATGATAATGGAGGTGTGGAAATGTGTATAGTGGAGTTAACATTTTAAAAATATATAATAATATATATTATAATAATACATAAATATGTAATGTATGATATATGAATATATAAACACTTCATATAAACAAAATAAAATTTGAAAGCCATAAAATTGAAAGAAGTAGTTCCAAAACTCTTTTCTGAATGTATACAATGAAATGTTTCCAAGGGAAACAATTTCCATTGTGTCTATTTTAACTATGTGTAAGGGAAGGAGTTGTGTTTGTGCAAAGATAGCAATGTTTGTGTTTATTTAAAAATGATAGGGACAGCCACAGTGGCTCAGCAGTTTAGCGCCGCCTTCAGCCCAGGGCATGGTCCTGGAGACCCGGGATCGAGTCCCATGTCAGGTTCCCTGCATGGAGCCTGCTTCTCCCTCTGCCTGTGTCTCTGCCTCTTTCTCTCTCTCTCTCTCTGTCTCTCATGAATAAATAAATAAAATCTTTTTAAAAATAAATAAATAAATAAAAATAAAAATTATAACGATAGTCCTGAAATAACTAAAGATTGGAAGTCTGCCTTAGCTATTAGACCATAATAGTCTATCTTATCTTAAAGTTATATCTTGTTTAGAACCTAGAGTTTTTTTCTACATAATCTATGATTGTAACATAATCCTTGTAAAAACATAGATCTGAGTAACTTTAATGGTTATGAAGTAGTTTTTATACACCACTATGTTTATTATGGGCAAGGGAAACATAGTTTCTGATATGCCTTGGAAGACTTATATTCCCATATTCCCTAGATACCTTCCCCTTTCATACATTATCAAGCTTCCCTCAATTTTTTTATAAATCTAATCACATTATGTTTGGTCCAACTACATATTTCTTTTAATTACATCATTAACTTCATTTCATGAGAGGGAGTTGGCTTGGGGATGTAAACGTTCTGATTCTACATATTAAACCTACCACTGTGACTACTACACAGAATTCACCTCGTTACCTGATGCCACACTTAATTTATTTCAGGGAATTTAAAGAGGTCAGTTGTACCAAAGCTTTTGATAATTTTAAGTTATGTGAATTCAGATTTGATCACCAAATTTACCAATAATATAGAAGTTAGTAGGAACATTAAAAGGGAATTTTTGATAGGAATAGTGAAGGGAAAAAGCCTGATTGAGAGGTTTAAGTAAAAATATAATCAGGGTAATTAATAGGATAAATTGAGCATAGGAAATTCTTTAAGATTTTTTTTCTAAAAAGGGAGCACAAAAATGAAGTTGTAGCAGAAGGGGGGTTATATGTTCAAGATGGAGTTTTAATTTTGTGTTTCAGTTTGTTAATTTACATAAACCACAAAAAAAATAACTCTTTTGTGTGTTGGTAGAATAATCCAGCAAATCCAAAATATATCTATCTCCAGATAGAGTGGAGAAAACTGATAAAAAACAATCTAGTTGAAAAGGTGAGAAGGGATAGGTTTTTATGCACAGGTGAAAGGATTAACTTTAAGGCTTCCAAGAAGAAGGAAATTTTTGTAGGAAGTGAGTGTGATAAGGAACTTCTGCAAGATCTCATTTAATGGCTGTTTTGCCAGTGAGGTAGGAAAAAATTGGCCAAATCAGCTGAGAATATGGAAAGAGAAGAAGTATTAGAGGCTTGAAAAGAGAAACAGGATGAAATAATCATCCAGAACAAGAGAGAGTGAATAGAATAAAACCGTATTGCAGCAATCTTTGGTTGTCATCTGACACCACTCAAAATTACCAGTCATAAATTTCAAGTGATCCTTGTCAGCATGTTGTGCATCTTAATTCAGCTTGTCAGTGGCATAGGGGCAAACATCCAGAAGGCAGCAAAGTAATTGGGGCTAAAAAATGATAATAATGGACCGTGAATTCTAAGTCAGGTAAAGAGGAATACGACCATGAAGTTTGGAGTTTCAGTGGGGCCAAATAGGATTTCTAACGAGAGACGTGATGTTATCAGATTTGTGTTTGTTCTTCAAGTACAATAATCTGAGTGACTGTGAAATTTGCCATTGGATTTATAAAATGATAAAACCTGTATTCTGGGCCAGATAATCTTCATAACTAATATCTCAGATACTCATAGACACAGAGATTTCTGAGTAAATTTTCAGTCCTTTTCCTCACCCCACAAGTGGTTGGTCACATTGTGTTTTAGCAATTGTAACATGCCAATGAACTCTGGCATTTAAGTTAATAAGGTATAAATGAAGACATAGCTTATTCTCTGAATGATTGTAACAGCCTGCTGGGTTTCATCAATCATGAAGCAGCTCATGCTGGGACTAAACAACAAAGAAAAATATCAAAAACAAAAAAGAAATGGTGAGAAAGAGAAGGATGTTACCACTTTTAAGTGGATGTGGGAATATATTTGTGACACTAAAGTGTCAAAAAATAGGATATGAATACCTATAGAATGTTTGAAAGACACTATAATTGTTTTCTTATAAGGGTAATGATATATAACATTTTTAAAGATTAAATTTCTAGCCCATTATTATCTGAATAAAGTAAAAACTGAGTTGAACAATTCTGTAAAATTAAATTTATGATAACAATAATTCCATTTACATAGAAATTATTTCATTCTTGGATGATTTCTATTTTGTATGTTAAGGAATATTTCCATGAAACCCTTGTTTCAAATTAAGGTTTTGCTTCAGAAAATATGGATTTTAAATGATATTATTTAAGATAAATATGCTTATTTTAAAATGTTTAAAAAATCTTCAGATATTAAAAAAACACCTTTCTTTAATGAATTTCCTTTATAGGAGTTAATAACATTATTTTCATTTAAAGAAGTAGTTTAATACCTACCTAGCTTGTCTAGCAGAAAAATAATTTCTTTGTGCCTTTAAGTCAAGTTCAGTTTCCAAACTATAATATACTTAGGAAAATACCGTCTTATTATCCTAGACTTATTCATCTAATATAATGGAGAATTAAGTAATTTTTCAAAAGGAGATCATCCAAGTAAGATAAAGAATCTAAAACACACATAATTTTATTTACTAAACAAGGTATGACACATGAATCATATGTCAGTATAAAACATCTCTAACAATGTCTTTATATTAAAATTGCTCTGCCAAGCTAGGAAACATTCATTTATTAATTTCCATTCATTCATTCACTCATTCATTCATTCAACAAATAGCACCATTGGTAATATAGCAGGCATGTGATATACACAAAATGGTGAACAATTCTAGGGACATAGATCATAGATATGAAAATAAGGTAAATATACTTCCCTCCAAGATGTTGTTACTAGGTTATACATGGGAAATGTCTCCCTTATCTGCTACTGTAGACATGTAGCAATGGTTTATAAATAATTAAAACAGCAAATTACAACACAAAGCTGTTTTTAAAAGAGTATCTCTGTGATTTAAAATGCAAAGTATTGAACAACACAGAAGATGCAGTCTGCTGATCTTTAGCTTTGGAAACTATGTATATGGGGCAAGAAGTCCAGAGTAATGGGGATTAGAAATTACTCAGAACAGTAGATTGTATTGAGGGAGAGTGGGAGCTTGAGACAGAATGCCTGAATCCAGAAACTGGGGTAGGGTTCCTCCATTCAAGAGTACATCTAAAGGAAAATTCTTACTAATGAATCTTTGAACAATGACTTATTTAAAGTCTTATACATGGGAAAGTAGAAACAACACAAGTATAGCATTAAATCCAGGAATTGGCAGATTCACTGACAGGCATGCTCACTGGATCTATTTTCAATATTTCCATCACCATAATGAAGGGGAAACAACAAAAACCTTTAAATCTTGTTCAAGCATGGAGACTCCAGAGGCCAGGAGTAAGCAAACACAAAACTATTAGATAAAGGTAAATGCTGAAAGAGGGCAAAAAGGACAGGGATAGTAAATTTTCTATCCATGATGAAACTGAAAATTAAAATTTATGAAGACTTTGAAGGAACAATAGTAATTCTATTACCAAAACCGAAAAGGAAACATCATTTTGACAAAATTAATACATCATCAATGAAAAGGAAACTTGAAGTATGGTTACATTCCTAAAATAGAAAAAGGAAAACAGATCATCTTAAAAAAAAAGTAAAACAAGCCAAGCAACAATAAGAAACTCAAGGGGGGTGCCTGGGTATTTCAGTCCATTGAGTATCTGACTCTTGGTTTCAGCTCAGGTCATGATCTCAGGGTCATGAGATCCAGCTCCGTGTTAGGCAGCACGCTCAGCAGGGAGTCTGCTTGACATTCTCTCTCTTCCTCTGCTCCCCTTCCTCTCTCTCTCTGTCTCTTTCTCTCCCTCTCTAAAAAAAAAAAAAAAAAAAAGAACCTCAAGATATTACAAAACAATAATTGGTAGAAATAAAAGAAGAAACTATGGACATGAAAACTACCAATACTTATCATGAAAAAGAAAAAAAGTCAATAGAAAACAAAATAATATATATATATATATATATATTTTGTTCTTTAATGGCTGTTCTTTATTTTAATTATATATGCTAACATGTTAATATACACATATGTGTTTAGATGTGCATATATTTAAAATTCAGTTGCTAGCACTGAAGGAGGTTAGGAGTAATATTAATTATATGTGTAATAGTAAGGTTTTTTTTTTTAAGATTTCTTTATTTATTTCAGAGAGAGCATTCATGAGTGGGAGAGGCAGAAACAGGGGGAGAGAATGTCAGGCAGACTCCATGCTGAGTGAAGAACCCCATGACCTGAGCCAAAACCAAGAGTCCCATGCTTAACCAACTGAGCCATCTAAATTCCCCTATAATAGTATGTTTCTTAAAGAAAAACAAATCTGAGTCATTTGGGATAAAATGTGAATAACTGTTAAAGTATTTTAGTGGTGCCACAGATCATTTTACTTTATTATATTATCCTCTACAGATTTTTATACTCTTGAAATTAGAATTTAATATCAAATAATGAAATAATTAACAGAAAAAAAGCACATTCTTAATGATGTGAATGCCTGTACTTTTCTAAAGTGGGGTATCTATACAACTTAAATTTTTTTTACAGGCAATTAAAAATGCTTTGGTGTGAAAATAACCTGGGACAGTAAAAGTTTAAAATTATATATGTGTGAGTAACTATATTTGATAAAAATCTCATTCGTTTATAATATAAATACATTATTATCAATATAGGTGCCAATTGATGTGTAAATACCTGGATGCATATATATATATCAACATAAATATTCATATATTCATATTTGCAATGCATATGTATGCATACATATATAAATAGAAATATATACAAAAGAAAGAAAGAGAGAGAATTAGTTCTGACTGAGAAAGCAAAAATCTGTTCTTTCATTCATCAGGCAGGGATGACAGACACAGATAAAGCCAGCTTCCCAGTTAACAAGAAACAATTTTTTTTCCCAAGGTCATTCTGCAACTTTCAAGTATCATAGCAATTTCTTTTTGGAGTGACTACTTTCTTATTCTCTGCAAAACTTTGTTCTTTATCTCCAAAATGAAAGACTACCAGAAACTCTGTTGTTTGAAATTACATCAGTATACATGTAACATCCTTTTATTGCCTGGAGGATCTAATTGGCTTTGACACAGAGAAGCAGTCTTGATTTCCAATCCAGATGGAGATTGTCATCTAAGGGTTTCTAAACTCACCTTTCTACATGTATCATAACTTTATAGTTTTCAAAGAAAGAGATGCCTGGGCTTCCCTTGTAGTTCAGAGCTGATACAGACTCATTTACATACAGCCTACTTTGATTCAAGCCTATCAAAACCATTTAAATTTTACCCAAACTCCACTCATACTCCAAATCTCATAATTACTTCATCTTTTCCAGCTTTTGATAAATTCTCATAGAGGCTTTAGAGTATTGTTTCTCTCTCTACTATGGGTCGATAAACTTATTTTTCTCAAACTATAGGTCTGTTCCTGATAGTCTTAGATTGATAGGGCTAGAGATGATAGATAGATAGATGATGATAGATAGATAGATGATAGATAGATAGATAGATAGATAGATAGATAGATAATAGATAGATAGATGATAGATAGATGATAGATAATAGATAGATGATAGATAATCACAATCTCATTCACTAAGCAGTTGCAGACATCTTTTAAAAAATATTTATGTATTTAAGTAATCTTTACACCCAATGTGGAGTTCAAACTCATGACCCTGAGATCAAGAGTCACATGTTCCTAGGACAAGCCACCCAGATGCCCTGCAGATGCAGATATCTTAATAGTTCAGTAAATGGAATGGGAAAAGTAGAAAGAAATACTGTATTATAGCACAGAAGGATAGCTCAGTGTAAAAAATTTGACAATGTAATTCAATAAATTAATAGGTTTAAAAGAAAAAATTATCTCAATAGATGTGGAAAGCACTTAATATAACTCAATACTCATTCCTGATATTAAAAAAAAAAGATTCTTAGATAACTGTGAATTTAAAGGAACTTCATTAACGTAATTAAGGCCATCTAACTAATCAGCTCATCAAACATATTAATAATAGAAATACTATAAAATATTTCCCATTAAACTTAAGTGTGAGACATGGATACCCAATTTTACTGTTTATATTACATATTTTTCTTAACCGTGCAATAAGATAATACAAATTAAAAGCTAAAGCTATATAGAATGAAAAGGAGAAAAATTTCAATTTTTATATACATGACTGTTTACATGACTGTATACATATAAAATTCCAGAGAGCTTCTAAAAATGAGTATAAAGTGAGTCAGTGAACTAGATGCAAGACTGACATTAAAAAATGATAATATTTTTATACACCAATAGTTGAAAACATATTATTCAGATAGAACAAAAATATAATACACGAAAAATAAATCTATCTAAAGATGTTTAATATCTTAACAGAGAAAAAGACAAAGCATTCTTAAATACATTATATGAAAAAATAAAGATGTTGATTTTCTTATAACATCTATAAATTTGAGGAAATACTTAGATGAATGACAAATACACTTTCTTTTTAATAGAGCTTAAGGAGCTGGTCCTATTTTCATGTAAGAATAAACAGCCAAGAATGGCAAGATAATTTTGAAGAATAAAATATGAAACTTTCCTCATCAAATTTTAAGATGTATTATAAGCTTGGTGCTCAAACCATGTCACTATAGGGGTACCTGTGTGGCTCAGTCAGTTAATCATCTGCCTTCTGCTCAGGTCATGATCTTGGAGTCCTGGGATGGACCTAGAGTCAGGCTCCCTGCCCAGGGGAGAGTCTGCTTCTCCCTCGCCCTCTGCCTCCCCACACTGCATGTTCCTGCTCTCTCACTCACACTTTCAATCTCAGATAAAATCTTAAAAAAGAAAAAAAGTCACTGTAATATGAGCACAACTAGATCAATGCTACAGAATAAAGAACTGAGCAGCAGCACCACACACTTATAAAAACTTGATCTATGACAGAGGTGATTTTACAAATCAGTGGAAAGAGAACGAGCACCCAGTAAGTGATGCTGAAAAAAATGGGCTATTAGAATTTTTACAAAGATGGTATAGTGCTGACGTCCCTTCAATATTGATCTGCTTTTTTTTAGAAACGAAAGAGTTTACTTTGTTCTCCTTTCTGAACAACTAAATCCGATGAGAGCTGCAATGTGTCCATAAAAGAAGGAAAATGCATTATCTCTGGGACATGGGAAGTCTATATTTACTCTCCAGAACTTTTGTGAACTCGTATTGAGCTTGGAGCTCTGCCTATGCTTCAAGTTGCCAGGAGGCTGAGCTCCAGATGGGGAGATCATGGGACATTACTATATTTTGGATTAGGATTTCAGAGCCTTTTACACTAGCTTTTTTTTTTTTTTTTTTTTTTTAAATCAAGGCACTGTAACCCTTGCTCTCTTAGAATGTTATAGACCATGATTTTTTCAGAGGATTGTCCTGAAGCCTAGGCAGGTAGAGTTATTTGCACCATCTGGCACGAGTGTGGGTGAGGAAATCAACAGTGCTTTGTCTTTGGAATCTATTCCTTTATTTACCAAAGTAAACGAGATACACTATTTTATTTTATTTATTTTGAGATACACTATTTTTAAATCAGTTTTGGTCCATACCTATAATTTGAACAGAAAAAAAAAAAAAAAAAAAAAACAAAAAAAAACGCCCTACACATCTGAGTGAGAAGAAGGATGGGTGCACAGGCGAGAAGACTGCCTTCTGAGTTGAAGCCTGGAATTGCTAAGAATGGGACTGTGTCTTGGAGAATTGCAAGGTGGATGGAGTGTCTGGATGCGGATCAGCAGCCATTCTGCCATCTGGAAGCTTTAATTCCCTGCAGCTAGACACTTTTAAAAAGCTGTTCATCCCTTCCGGTAAACTTAGCGTTTCTGCTGTTCTGGCAACAATGCACTTGGTGTGCAGGCTGCCTCTGGCTATTAAGTTATTCTTGTCAGATTACCTCTTGTCCCAGACAGGCTGGAGCCTGTGGAGTGGGGTTCACACTGGGTGCCGCACGCAGGGAGCCCATGCCAAGGTCAGAGAGAGCTGGCTACTACTCTTGGGTTGCATTTTCCGGAGATAGGGGAGCAAGTAAAAGGTAGCATCTTGGGGAGAAACCACAGTTCTGTGCAAGAGATGCTGACAACCAAGCTTCCATGAATGGGGGAGTAAGAGGAAAACAGAGGGACAGAGATTGAAAATCTAATTACCAAGCCAAGGAATTGAGACTGGGAGACAAATGAAAAGAGCATCTGGTGCTTAAACACAGATTGTAGAGCAAAACCTTCAGACCGAAGGAGTAGCATTAAGGAGCTTTTAATAGGGCACCCATGGCCTCAGGGATGGAGGGAAAGGAAGGAAACTATATCAAGAGTAGAGACATTGTTTGGATAATTTGTATTTCAAAATAACTTGAAAAATATCTAAAAAACATCTTTCCTTTTTTACGCTTATGAAAACTCTACATACATATGCACCTATACATGATATATATATATACACACACACGCACAGATATATGGGATAGTAATGACAAACATATATGATGATAATGAAATAAACTGATATGGGAAGATTTTATAAATATGTTCTCATAAAAACTCGGACTTGAAAAAGCATCAGTTCATTTAGGAAGTCGCATGAGCGAATGCTTTCCAGCTGTGAATCGGCAGTTAGAATCTAATTAAAAACAAAACAAAAAAATAACCACACTAAGCAGGAGACTCCAGATACTCCAGAATTTGCTAGCTCTACCACAGAGAATTGCATATGATAAGTATACAGCACATTTGTTTATCTAATTAATTAAGGATATAAAAAAAGTGCTTTGAACTATAGAGAAATTTTCATCTATAGAACACACAATATTTGAGTATTTTAATTGATTTGTTCCCTGTCTCCGGCAGGATTTTTAATTTCCAGCCTCAGATATTGGCTTGGGCTAATTTAAATAGAAAGGGAATTTAACAAAGGGAAATTCGGTAGCTCACACAAACTTTGGTACATGTTTAGAATCAAGTGTGGAAAAAAAAAAAAAAAAGAATCAAGTGTGGAGGCCAAGAAAATTAAGGCCATTCCACCTCCAGTTTAGCATTAGCACAAGTATAGCCATCTCAGGCCCCTGTGAATAAGATCTGAAATTATAGGAAAAACTGCAGAACACCCTTGACAGAGAGTCCCATATCGGAATGAGAACAGAGCTTAATGCCCTTGACAGAAAGTCCCATATCAGAATGAAAATAGAGCTCAGAACGCCCTTGACAGAGACAGAAAGTCCCGTATTGGAATGAAAACAGAGCTTAAGAAATTCCTCCACCCCTTCTGAAAATCCCCTAGACCAGCCCATAGAAACCCAGCTGTAACCCCCCTCAGGGTCCAAGTCCCTGCTTTGCTGTGTTGGATATACTTGGCCCCAAGCTCAAGCTTGTTAATAAACCCTCGTGTGCTTGCATAGGTGTCAGCTCCTTGGTGGTTTTCTTGGATTTGCAATCTTGGGCACAACACAAGTTTGAAGGCTATGTAGCCAGGAGTAATATTAAAAGTATCACCTGGGGCTCCTAAATGGCTCAGTTGGAGGAGTATATGACTCTTGATCTTGGAGTCATGAATTCGAGCACCATGTATGGTGTAGAGAGTACTAAAAGAAAAACAACAAAACAAACTAAAAATAAGTTGTATCACCTAATATTTCTTTATCATAGATGGTCCTTTGCCAGTGTCTTGAGAATGGACACTGCAAAGTGAACCTCTGTCATCATAATTCTAGATGCTGTGGAGTTGCTAAAACCACTGCCAGTACTGTCACCTGGATGTGGATAGAGCTGCCTTCCCTGATGTAATCCTCGAGAGAATAGCTTCCTTATGGTCAGTTTTGTGTATTTCTAACTACAATAGGTACAATAATTGGTGAGGCCTAGGCCATGTGTCAATGTCTTGACTGCTGGTGTGCCTAAGAAAACAAGTGATGGCAATTTAATACTCAGTAGTGGAAGAGGGTTGTACCTTATTACTTGTGGTGATTCATATCAATAGCTTTAGGGTCTTTTAATCATATACATTGATATGATTTAGCTATTTTAATATAATGGAACTAAGAATATTGATTTTTATTAAATATATAATAAATAGATTCAGTTGTGAATAAAAAATAAGGTAATAACTATGTTATGAGTGCAGAAATTTTGAGTATGGAATGGTGATCATCAGAGACTTTGAAATATAAATAATACAATTTGGGTACAATCTTAGAAGATTAATATGGTCCTCTATATTTGCAAATAACAACCCACAATTAAAAGATATCCCTTCTTCGTGACACATATGGCTATTGAATTTCTCTAGACTCTCATTTACAACTACATACATTACTGGCATAATGTGAAGTATCTGAGAGCTGCAGGTCACTGAATGACCCCTAAAATAAAAAGACCCACAGAGGCAGAAAAAGCTTTTCCTTCAGAGTGGAAGTAAAAGTATTGGTATTATCTTCTTTTTTGTATGTAAGATTTGATAATTTGATATACAAAATATAATATTCTATGTGATTCTATATAGAATATATATGATATACCTACACAAATAATACATAATTTAATGTATATGGTTATATAGTATAATTGTACAATACATTTTAAAGGAAAAATAGTATAAAGTAATTCTAAACAAATAAATAAAACATCAAAATTTGCTATAGAAACCAAGGAAATGCTTATTTGTTATTGATCTCAGACTATCCACACTTAGTGTTTCTGACTCAACATATGGACAAATCTGATTTTAACTTTAAAAAAAAATGTTGTGAGATAGTTTTTGCTTTTATTAATGGTAGAGTAGAATAAATGGTAGATGTCATATGCTTTATAAAATTAGTACGTATTTTCTTTCTGGAGTCTATGTGCTTTCTTAGGGTAGGAAGAAATGTTATTCATCTTGACAACTCAGTATATTGAGTCTCACAAATGAATGCCTAGTTAATGCTTGTTTAAAAAATAAAACTTAAATTATACTTAATTTAGGAGCTAATAAAAATGTTTGATAAGGAAACATTAATGAAATTGTTATATTAATATTAATAAGATTATTATATTTGTTTACATTATATTACTCAATATTTAATTTTCAATCAAGATATTCAGAGATACTAAAATTATATCTTTAGAACCATTAATCTTAACTATTAAAAAATGAAAAACAGTGTTACATATTTAGGGTATTAATACAATTTCAGGATTTAAACTGTAACAGCAACTACTCGATTCAAACCACAATCATTCAACCTGAAAATTTAACCCAGAAACAAAGGACTAATGCACTCATGGAGTATTGTCTACTCAGTTTGTAATACAAGTGAAAAAAGAAAAAAAAAAACAAAACGACATACTCTAAAGGTCATTACCAGAAAATAACGTCAATAAACATTACTATTGATTTAAATATTTATGTACTCCATGTGGGAGCATCCAAATACATAAAATAATTAATAACAAACATAAAGGAACTAATTGACAATAATACAGTAATAGTAGAGGACTTTTAGAGGACTCCCCACTTACATCAATGGGCAAATCATCTAAACAAAAATAAACAAAGAAACAGAGGCTTTGAATGACACAGTGGACCAGATGGACATAACAGATATATTCAAAACACTCCATCCTAAAACAGCAGAATACACATTCTTTTCAAATGCACACAGAACATTCTCCAGAGTAGATAACAGATTAGGTCAACAAATAGAAAAACACTGAGATCATACCATGTACTTTTTTTGACCACGATTCTATGAAAGTAGAAGTCAACCACAAGAAAAAGTCTGGAAAGACCACCAATAAATGGATGTTAAATAACATGCTGCTGAACAATGACCGAGTCAACCAGGAAATCACAGAGAAAATAAAAAGTACATGGAAACAAATGAAAAAGAAAAATACAATGGTGCAAAATATTTGAGATGCAGCAAAAGCAGTCCTATAAAGGAAGTGTATAGCAATATAGGCCTACCTCAAGAAGCAAGAAAAGTCTCAAACAACCTCACCTTACACCTAAAGGAGCTAGATAAAGTACAAAAAATGGAATCTAAAGCCAGCAAAAGGAATGAAATCATAAAGATTAGAGCAGAAATAAGTGATCTAGAAATTAAAAAACAATAGAATAATGAAATCAGGAGCTGTTTCTTTGAAAAAAAAAAAAAAGATAAACCTGTAATCTGTCTTATCAAAAAGAAAAGAGAAAGGACCCCCGCAAAAAAAACCCACAACTGAGAGAGGATAAATAACAACCAACACCACAGATACACAAACAATTAGAAGAGAATCTCATGAAAAACTATATGCCAGCAAATTGGACAACTTAGAAGAAATGGACAAATTCCTACACATATAAATTACCAAAACTGAAACAGGGAGAAAGACAAAACTTGAGCAGACTGATAGCCAGCAAAGAAACTGAATCAATTATCAAAAATCAAAAAATCCAGGGCCAGATGGCTTCATGGAGGAATTCTACCAAGTATTTAAGGAGAGTATAATGTCTATTCTTCTCAAACTATTCCAAAAAATAGAAAAGGAAGGAAAACTTCCAAATTCATTCTATGAGGCCAGTATTATGCTGATACCAAAACCAGATGAAGACTCCACTACAAAGGAAAATTACAGGCCAATATCCCTGATGAACATGGATGCAAAAATTCTCAACAAAATGCTAGCAAATTGAAGTCAACAGTACATTAAAAGAATTTTTCACCACAATCAAGTAGGATTTATTCCTGGGCTGCAGGAGTGATTCCATTCACAAATCAATCACCGTGATCCACCACATTAATAAAAGAAAGGATAAGAACCATATGATCCTCTCAATAGATGCAGAAAAAGAATTTGGTAAAGTACAGCATCCATTCTTTTTTTTTTTTTTTTTTTTTTTTTTTTTTAAGGACTTACTGATTTTTTTGATAGAGAGCAAAAGCAAGGAGAACAGCAGAGGGAGAAGGAAATGCAGACTCCCCACTGAGCAGGGAGTCTGATGTGGGGCTTGAACCCAGGACCATAGGATCATGATGTAAGCCGAAGGCAGATGCTTAACTGGCTGAGCCACCCAGACACCCCTAGAATCCATTCTTGATAAAAACCTTCAACCAAGTACATTTACAGGGAACATACCTCAATGTAATAAAGGCCACCTATGGAAAACCCACAGCTAATATCCTCAATGAGGAAAACCTGAGAGCTTTTCTATAAGGTCAGGAACAACATTCTCATGACCAATATTTAACATAGTACTGGAAGCCCTAGCCTCAGCAATCAGACAACAGAAAGGAATGAAAGACATCCAACTCATCACGGAGGTGTCAAACTTTTACTATTTGTAGATGACATAATTCTTTCTACAGAAAACCTGACTCCACCGAAGAACTGCTAGAACTGATACACAAATTCGATAAAGTCATAGGATACAAAATCAATGTACAGAAATCTGTTGCATTTCTATGCATCAATAATTAGCATCAGAAAGAGAAAATAAGGAATCAATCCCATTTACCATTGCACCAAAACCAATAAGATATCTACGAATAAACCTAATCAAGGAAGTAAAATACTTGTACTCTTAAAACTATAAAGCACTGATGAAAGAAAATGAAGATGACACAAAGGAATGCAAAGAAATTCTATGCTCGTGGATTGGAAGAATAAATATTGCTAAAATGTCTCTACTATCCAATGCAATCTGCACTTTTAATGCAATTCCTATCAAATACCTGAATTTTTCACAGAGCTAGAACAAACAATCCTGAACTTTGTGTGGAACCACAAAGGGCCCTGAATAGACAAAACAATCTTGAAAAAAGCAAAGCAAAGCTGGAGGCATAACAATTCTGGACTTCAAATTATATTACAAAGCTGCAATGATCAAACCAGTATGATCCTGGCACAAAAATAGACACTCTGATCAATGGAACAGGATAGAAAACCCAGAAATGAGTCAACAACTATATGGTCAATTAATATTTGACAAAGCATGAAAGAATACCCAATGGGAAAAAGTCTCTTCAACAAATGGTGTTAGGAAAACTGGACAACAACATGCAAAAGAATGAAGCTGAACCACTTTCTTACACCAAACACAAAAACAAATTCAAAATAGATTAAATATCTAAATGTGAGACTGGAAATCATAAAGATCCTAGAGGAGAACAGGGGCAGGAACCACTTTGATACTGTAGCAACTTTCTTCTAGCTATGTCTCTTGAGGTAAGGGAGACAGAAAAAAAAAAAAAAAAAACAAGAAAAAACAAAACTATTGGAACTTTCTCAAAATAAAAAGCTTCTGCACAGCAAGGAAACAATCAACAAAATTAAAAGTCGTTACAGAATGGGAGAAGATATATGCAAATGACATATCTGATAGAGGGTTAGTATGGAAAATATATAAAGAACTTATAAAACTCAGCACCCCAAAAACCAAATAATCCAATTGAAAATGGGCAGAAGACGTGAGTAGATATTTTTCTAAAGAAGACATATGGTTGGGGATGCCTGAGTGGCTCTGCAGTTGAGCATCTGCCTTAGGCTCAGGGGGTGATCCCAGGGTCTTGGGATTGAGTCCTGAATCAGGGTCCCTGCAGGGAGCCTGTTTCTCCTTCTGTCTCTGTCTCTGCTTCTCTCTCTGTTTCTCATGATTAAATAAATAAAATATTTTTAAAAAATGACAACATATGGTTGACTAATGGACACATAAAAAGATGCTCGACATCACTCATTATCAGGGAAAAACAAGTCAAAATATGAGATATTACCTATCACCTATTAGAATGGCTAAAATCAATAACACAAGAAACAATAGGTGTTGGAGAGGATGTGGAGAAAGGGGAAACTTCTTGCACTGTTGATAGGAATGCAAATTGGTACAGTCACTCTGGAAAACAGTATGAAGATTCCTCAAAAAGTAAAAAATGGAACTACCCTACCATCCAGCAATTACACTACTAGGTATTCACCCAAATAATACAAAAAATACTAATAAAGGGATACACTTACCCTGATGTTTGTAGCAGCATTATCTACAATAGACAAATTATAGAAACAACCCAAGTGTTCATCCACTGATGAATGGGATAAAGAAGTGGTACATATACACAATGGAGTATAATACTCAGTCATTTAAAAAATGAAATCTTGCCATTTGCCAAGATGTGGATGAAGCTAGAGAGTATTATACTAAATGAAATAAGTCAGTCAGAGGAGACAAATACAATATGATTTCACTCATATGTGGAATTTAAGAAACAAAACAAATGAACATAGGGAAAGAAAAAGAGAGAGAGAGGCAAACTAATTAACAGACTCCTAACTATAGAGAACAAACTGATGGTTACCAGAGCGGAGTGGGGACGGGTGACATAGGTGATGGTGGTTAAGGAGTGCACTTGCTGGGATGATCACCAGGTGTTGAATGGAAGTGTTGAATCACTAAATTGTACACCTGACACTAATATTACACTATATGTTAACTAACTGGAATTTAAATAAAAAGTTTAAAAAAAGATAATCTCAAGATTTAAAGTATAACAGCAATTACTTGATTCCAACCATAATCATTCCTACCTAAAAATTTAACCCAGACAAAGGACCATGTACTCATGAAGATAGTCTTCCTCAGCTTGCCTCCAGGCTTCTCTGTTCCACTTCCACCTTATTATATCACATCTAAATGTAATAAAAATGAAAAAGAATGGGTGCCTGGGTGGCTCAGTCAGCTAAGCATCTGCCTTGGACTCAGGTCATGATCCCAGGGTCAGGGGATCCAGCCCCACATCAGGCTCCCTGCCTGGTGGAGAGCTTGCTTCTTCCTCTCGTTCCTGTCTGTTCTCTCAGTTGCTATCTCTGTCTCTCTCTCTCAAATAAATAAATAAATAAATCTTTTTAAAAAATGAAAAAGGGAAAAAATGTTTTAAAGATCATTAACAGAAAGCAATGTCAACAAACATCACTATTGATTCATGGTTCTGATACCAAAGTCCCATATACTTGCAAGGCGTAACTAAACCCTATCTATCCTGGCAGATTATTCAGGCCACCTTATAAAGTAAAGTAGAAATGTTAAGTAGTCAAGTAATCCCTACTGATAAAAAAAAAATTAAAAATGTTAAAAAATATGGCTATTTTTAGTTTTTAACTTTAGGTTAAAAATTATGTTTTTACTTACTTATTTTTATAAAGTACTTTTTATTTTATTTATTTTTTAAAGTAAGCACTATGACCAAGATAGGACTTGAACTCACAACTGAGATCATATTTCACAATCTACCAGCAGAGCTGGCTAGACGTCCCTAATATTTAAGCTTTTATCCCAAATCATCTTTTGTAAAATTACTGCAATAACAGCTATAGCAATAACCACTAATATAAAGTATCTTTTTGAGCTTTGAACTGAGCTTCAAATTATACTTTTGTTTATAAGATAATACATTTTTACTCAATAATTATCTTATCTTGTAAAATGTAAAAGTTCTCTAATTTGATGCAATCTTCTTTGATATTTGTGGTCAGGCTAATTTTCCCCTCATTCCCATATTTTTGACTGTTCTTTATATATTATGACAGTACTCAGAATATTCCAATGTATAGCTGAAATATGTGCAATGGGTTAGTACCATATATTTTATTTTTTATTTATTTATTTATTTTTAAGGATAGATTTATTTATTTATTTATTTATTTATTTATTTATTTATTTATGATAGACATAGAGTGAGAGAGAGAGAGAGAGAGAGAGAGGCAGAGACACAGGAAGAGGGAGAAGCAGGCTCCATGCCGGGAGCCCGATATGGGACTCAATCCTGGGACTCCAGGACCGCGCCCTGGGCCAAAGGCAGGCACTAAACCGCTGAGCCCCCCAGGGATCCCAATATCATATATTTTAAAAAAATAATAGGATGATATTTTATTAGAGTCAAACACGTCACTTTGGCTTGATGAAAGACATTTACAACCCTCATTCAGGTTATCTATTGAATATCATCTTATGACTTTATAACTATGATGCCTCATATTGATAAAAACATTTTTGGGGGGTTCACTGCTGCCAATTTAATCCCTACATCAAAAACCTCTTGTTAGTAGGTATGATTCTTTTAATAGGTGTAATTAATTTATAATAAAAAAGTTAAAAATTTGTATTCTTCTGTCTGAGTTGAATCACTTCTCTTAGTTGAGTTTATCACTAATATTTTTAGTGTATGACAAATGACAACATTGTTTTAGCAAATATTAGCATTCATACCAAGGGTAGGAAATCTCACAGTTATAATTGGTTGATAGATATATATTATTAAAATGGATTCCTCATCAGAACATGCAATTTATCTTAATTGTATGGTGCATAAGTGCCATATGGATCTAAAAAAGGTAGAAACCCAAAAGTAGATAGATTAATACCTTTAATTAGCAACACTCAGATAGTTGAAGGACCTGAGGGAACTAACCCCAGACATTTCAATAAGACAAAAACAGGCTTTAAATAATTCCTGTTACCAAAACAAGAGTAGCATTTGAACAAGATTGAGGTAAATGGTTTGAAATTTTGATGCAAATATAAAGTATGAAGCAATAATGATTTTGTAGTCCTAGGAGCCATTGTTTCCATAGACACTGGTGAAAGGGACCCTTCTCATGGACCTCGTTGCTTTAGAGGCATCTGTATGTCACACACACATTTGCAAAAATAAGTAATGCTAACTATGTATGACACTTAAATTCAGATCAATTCTAGGACATTATATCCTAAAACCATAAACATCTCCTCTCATTACCAACATCATTCCAGTCCAGAAAAATGCAGATCCACAACTTCAGAGCAGAAGGTGATAGGAGGAATGCATCAAAATGTGTGGGTTGTGCTGCTACTGAGTTTGGAATCCGACACTACATGAGAGTATAGAGGTTTTGAACTACAGAAGCACTTAGGCAAGAGAAAAGGCAAATTTATTATCTAACTTTTCTTCTCAGCAGGAATGAAATCGATTCTTATAAAACAAAACAAAATACAATGTCACTTCTCATTTAAGCTTAACGTCCATATTCTGGCTTCCTTTGTATTGCAGTGTGTTGGTCTTGAGGGACTCAGAAATATTTGTGCAAAGTAACTGAGAAACATTTTGCCTTATTTTGCAAACTGTGCAATCCTGAAAATTGAGTCGATAGATGGATCAAACAATCTAGATAAAGCATTCAAGAACTATGATACTGATTCTTAACCTAGTCACTGAGTGGACATTAAGCCTGAGAGCTGTGAGTAGTTTCATTTTTTACCAAAACATTTAATAAGATTCACAATTACATTTTTAAAAATTCAATCTTAAACATTTAATTTTAATAGTTTTATTTAAAAGTGTACACTCATTTAGAACTTAAATTTTGCCTTTTAATATGGGTAGCGTGTTTTGAAGAAAAAAACTGAAGAACATTATCATTTTATTTTTAATTTTTTTAGCTTACTTGATATTCAATTTTTATATTTTAAAATGCAATTATGTCTTATTTTTAACTCCTTTAGATCGTTATTGTTAATAGTGGTTTAGTCAGCTTTCTTCTTGCCTCTAGGGTCCTAACCTCTTTTTTATACTGGCCATTATAGATTCCAATGGCCTAATCACAAAGACCTCTCCCTCTACTTTTTCTTGAAACATTCGCTTTAGAAAACATGTTATTGTGAATTATTTTCTGTTCCAGTTGAGATGTAAATCTTTTTTAAAAGCCTCTTGTCAATATCACAATCATAGAGCTTTCTCAAGGACCCAGGAGCCACTTTTTTGAAATGTCATCATCAGGTCGCCTGGGGGGCTCAGCGGTTGGTTGAGTGCCTGCCTTGGGGTCTGGTCGTGATCCCAGGATCTGAAATTGAGTCCCACATTGGGCTCTTGCAGGGAGCCTATTTCTTCCTCTGCCTGTGTCTCTGCCTCTCTCTTTCCGTCTCTCATGAATAAATTTAAAGAAAAAATGAAATGTCATCATCAAGGAAGATAATAACTTATCTCCCAATCTCTGTGGGAGGAGAGGAGCTCAACTTCCATTGGCATCAAATTGTAGAACTACCTCTTAGTGTGAAGGTATGAAAAAGTTTACTTCTCTTTTGGTAAGGATAATTAGCAAACACAGACAGCCTATGATCTCCTTCCCCTTCCCCTCAGCTCTTTAGAACTCTCTAGCCCTTTGTTTTAGTTGAGTACAGACGGTTCTTTCTCTCACCCATTGTAATAACCTTGAATAAAGTCCTCCTTGCTTGCTTAGCTGTCCAGTGCAGTTTTTGCTTTGGCACAGTTATCATGACAGAGTTAGCATGAATCCATACATGAATCACAATAATTAATTATAATTGTCTTTGATAAATTTGATGATTGTAATCTCATATTTTTTTCAATTTTGTCATAATGAAGCTGTATTTGTCAAGGTGGAAGACACATTTTACTGAATAACTTGTTAGCATGATTTGTATTTTTAAAAACTTATACATGTGGTATGAGGTCCTCCTACACCCTGCAAATATTAGCTGTGAGTCCATCATAAAATATCTCTGACCTTTTATGTTAACCTACAGATTTGTTGATAACAATGCCATTACAAAGACCTGCTCTTGAAGAATAATTTAGGAGCCATATGAACAATTTATGTAAGGGAGTAAGTTTTGTAAAAAGGGAGTACGGAGAATACTGCCGACTAATTCTAATTAAATCTTGATTTATCCAGGGGTTATGGTCAGGTGTATGCCTTTATTGCTGAGGAGGACACCTACAATGGAGTGCTTTCCTTATCTTCACAAAAGGAGCACATTAAAAAATAAAGCTCTGTGTTTTATGCCAAGAAACATAATGTTTCAAAACAAAAGATATACTCTAAAGTACATTAATGAATTTGAATGGTTGGAACACTAAGATCTGTCCCATTCTGTTCTTATCAAAACTGAATTATTATTCTTTGTTGAAGGCAATTCTCTCCATCTATTGGTATTATCTGTATTTCTCCTAAAATAGTATCAATATGTTCCCAATGTCCTAGCCAGAAAACTTTCTTGGACATAAGAAAGATAAAAAAAGAACAAGGAAATTTCATAGATTTTCAAGCAACTCGGAAAATGGAATATATCATATAACGGAGGGGGTTATTAAGTAGTTCCTTTCATACAAAGCTTGCCTTTGAAAATTACTCAGAATAACCATTGCTCAAGAATGCATATTCTTTTATTAAAATTGAAGTACATTAGTGTGGTTCACAAATGTTAAGATATTAAATTGTGCTCTAGTGCTTAGCATACATCATCTCATAGGTATGAAATAGACACTGGAAAAACCAGGCTTTCTGGTATATTTCCAATATAGGTATTAGTACTTTTGATGTGGGGAAATGGAACAAAACGCTCAAGAAAGAATTCTTGAGATGTTTTACAATGCAAAAAGGTGCTTTTTGTTATGGCATGGGGACAAGACCCAAGGGCAGAAAGTGTTGCACTTCGTGAGGAGCAACTCATATCATATTTTTAAGTTTGGGGGGCTAGAGATACCCAAGTCTCTAAAGGGATTTCCATATGTTAAAGAAAAGTTAGAACGTCCTGGGGGGTCTGGCTATTGTCAAGATAAGTTTACTTTTAGTCCCTAGCAAAGCATTAATATTCAGGCAGCTATGAATTCCTTGAAGAATATCACATTCTGCATGTCTCTGGTATTTACCGGTGGGCTGGAAGTTGTAAGGAAATTTAATTTCATCTACCTGTCTCTTGCCTCTGTTCTCATCATTTGCATAGCACTTAACTATAAGAATCATTCTTACACTGTCAATGACATATTCTTTAGATATCACTGATTAAGAATATTATACGTTTACACAGAGCTTTCTGGCTCGGAGAAAAACTTATAAATCAATCTAACGTGCTGCATTTCAAGTATTGTCTATGTGGATAATGTTTCAGTGTCAACTCTAACAAGAAATCATGTATTTTATAGAACCTTTCCTTAGATCATCATTTTTAAAAAGTTTAAAAAAATAAAAAATAAATAAAAATAAAAAAGGTTTATTTGTCCCAGAATATTTTTCTAAAAGTTGTGGTCCCTTGGAATCTTAACATAATGTACCAGCATAGATTTCAAACGGTTACTTAAGCTTGGAATATTTGATTATTAAACACAAGGTGCTTGATGACGTCATGGAAATGGTATCAATCTCAATCAAACTTAGAGGGAAACCTTCGCAAAAATCCTTTTTTGAAAAAAAAGAAATAGGATGCCATAAAAATCACAGTAATGTCTTCAGGTTCATCCTAATTTCATCGTCTTCCCATCCATTGGCTCCTGGGAGTATCTAACGCTTTGTCAAATTCCTATCTGGGCAACAGGAAAAGAGAGAGAGGTATAGATTTTCTGTACTGCACTGTGGTTTACTAAATTTCTATTAGAATGTTAAACCTCCTTGGGGTTAACAGAAGACGTTTGTAGCATTAAACTTCTATAATGTAAAAAAAAAAAAAAAAAACTTCTATAATGTTTGGAGTTCATACTATTTGTATTCATAATATGTACAAAATAGTGTGAGAATTAATGTCCATGATATATCTTAGGAATCTTAAATAGAAAGTATAATGATAAATATAAGTGTCGATAAAGTAATCACTTCAGAAGAAAAGGATAAGTAGACGTCGAATAGCTGCGATTATGCCTTGATTGATGTATTTTGAAAGAAATACATATATAGAGAAAAGGAGGGATTATAGTGTGAGAATTGAGCGCATTTACTATAGAGTTGATCTAGTTTCTATGAATTTTGCCTGCTGGTTCTCTGATCTGTAATATGGAAATAATAGTAATTTTGTCTTGGTAGGTTTGCTGTGCGAATAAAAGTAAGTAATACATGAAAAGCAGTAGCAAACTGTCTGGTGAAGCTATTATTATGTTATTGGTATTTCATAATATGTTGTAATGTTAATGAAACTGTAGCAGGTTATTCAAAATAGAAAACAATAAAATAATTGTGTCTATTATATATACGATATTCTTTGTTGAGCATCATCTTAAATATGGTCTTTGATCTCAAAATGAAGCTATGAAAAATTTTATCCTGTATGTCTTTAGATGTTACTTTTTGATATAAACTTTTTAATTCGTGGCATTTTGAATTGTTCTCCGCTTCCTTTAGCTATAACTCAAACCAAATTAATATAGAATTCTCTTTAATGGTGTCACCTTACCAAAAGGGTTCTCCCATAAATAAGTAGGAACACATGCCACATCTGCACAAAGGAAAGGAGTTAAGGAGAATAGAAAATGTACATGATTTACTGAAGCTGAAAGTCCCCTCAATTTCATGACTATTTGAGCATGAAAATTGCTTAAAAATATTTATGGTTTCAAATGGATAGATTCTACTCAGGGATGCAAATTGAGGCCCAGGGAACCTTAACACCTATAAAGTTTATAATTTGCAGGCCCTGGACTAGAAGGAAAAAAAGATTCTATGTATTTATTCTGAAAGTACAATTTAATAAACAATACAGAAATTTGAGAATAAGCTTTAAAATAATACTTAGTTTTCAAAGAAAGTACAAATTAATAATGCAGAACTTTGAGAATAAGCTTTAAAATAATAGTTTTCAAAGAACTGGCTTGCAGTTATGTTTATATTTAGCATGCATTAAACTAATTACATAAAGATCATTGTTCAAAACACTGACACTTAAAATTTGTTAACACACACAAACACACAATACACACACACATTCTTCATTAAATAATTGCCAAACATATAACTAGAGATAATAGTAATAAAATTTAAAAATAGAGAATTAAGAGATGCAAGAAATATAAACACAAAATACTTTGAATTTGTTCCCAAAATATGAAAGTCACTGGGAAATGTATAATGTGCAGCCTTATTACTAATGATAATTACCCAGGGAAAAGTGTCATTATTAAGCAAATAAAGCCTCTAAGTTTCAAAAGGCAGATGGTTTGAGGACTATCACATGTTCAAAAAATCTTAAAATCTAAACAGAGAGAAGCAAAATATGTATGTGGATTGTCCATTGGAGGTAAGCATGGCAAAACTTAACATTAAGTTGTATACCAGGAGTTTTTAAACCATGAGTATGGTGGTACTTGTGGCAGGGATGAAGGGAGAAAATATTCCTTTTGAATTTCTTCTGTAATTAACCTTTAATTAATAGTTGGTGCTGGCTTAACAACTCTGTGGTGCTAGACCTGGAAGACAACCAGGCAATGGGTTTGGCCTCAACCAGTCAAATAATAGAGAGGAAAATCACAAAGAGAGATACATTCTAATTCTTTGGGTAGGATAGAAACCATGGAAATAAATTTTTAGGCTATAAAGTCACATATATTGTATCTTTACTACTATATATTGTCTAAGAATGTGCTATATCTCCATTACTTTTGAGGGGTTATTTTGCTGGACGTAGAATTCTAGCTTTTTTTCTTTTTTTCAAAACTTTAAATAGTTATGCTACTTGCTTCTTGCATATATGGCTTCTAACAAGAAGTCTGCCATAATTCTTATTTTTGTTTCTCTATAGGAAAGTCTCTGGATTATTTTCAAAATTTTCTCTTTGACTTTGGCAAATTCTTTTCTCCAAGAGGGTAGACCTTTGATATGAAAACTCTGGATTTATTTTTCAATGATTACTCTTTCTCTTTTCCTGCCAAGACATGAAAGGATCTTTTCCAAATCTTCCCAGTGAGAAAACAGTAATGTTCTTGTGGGTAAAGCCCACCAAAGTGTGGGGAATGCCCTAAAAGTATAGTCCCCATGAATGTAAACTAGCCTTCTTAAGCTAGTTTATAATCAGCCTTCAGTAATTTCATCAAAATTACCACTGAAGTGCTCCTCACAGCTTCTGCTCCAAGTAGGCAGATGTTTGCTGGGCCTTTACAAGAGCTTATATCTCTAGATTTCATGGGGATGGTTTGCCTGGCAAATTCAAAAGAATATATTTTTACCCTGTCCTTCTTTTTCTGGGTGTGAGGACAGAAGCGACAACCTCTAACTCCCTTTATCTGTCAGAGCTGAACTGGAAATCCCCTTTGTTTTAATTCCAGAAATTTCCTCTTTTTTGGTGCTTTCAGTATATCAGTAAATTTTTCATATTTTGTTCATCTTTTCTATAAGCTTAATATCAGAACATTTTCATGGTATGTAGACTGCCATATTAATAAAATTAGAATGTTTTTGAAAAGGGTTTAGTCTACCTTGCCTCCATACTTGCATTTCATCTATAAATTAGCAACTGAAAGATCATTTAAGTTTTTTTCTTTGAAAAGACAAATGTCTATATACAAAGGGTATTAGTGGAGCCATAAGTCAATCTGTGGAAAAGCTAAAGGTTACTCTTGAATCTCATTTCAGCTTCAAAACTGTGTTGGTGACATTTATTTTCATAAAATGAGCATGTAAAGAAAAATATACATAAGTACATACAATTGAATATAATTTTTGGAAAATAGCTCCATCTTTAAAAAAAGAATATTTAATTCATTCTCATTTTGAATCAATTTCTAGTCTTTATGTGTAGAAACAGATAATTTAAAACATAAAATATGACATCTGAATGTAAAAATTAATTGGCAGTTGTAGATACTACACCTGATAATAAAGACAATTAAAATGATGAATACAAACTTTATAGCAATTCTGCAAAATAAGAAAAACAAAAAAAGTTGATTTTCAAAGTCATAAATATAGAAGATATTCCAAATATTCAACTAAAAGTTTAGAACTATACTTAGAGGAGAGAATGGAATAAACAGAGGATAAAAGTTATAAAAATATAGCATAAAAATAACTTACTTGAGCTAAAAAAATGATATTTTAAAGCTAATTGAGAAGTGACTATATTTCAGGTAAAATTATTAAAAATATATCTCCATTTATAAATAGTGTGATAAAATTTAAAGTTTATCATCACGTGTCCATATAAGTAGAGAAGAAAATAAATTTTTATTTTACCTACACAATATTAAATGTCATATTTGTTCTAGTTCTTCCTCTTCATTATACTAATAACTAACTAGAGCAAGAAATACTGAGATCCAAAAGCAAAAGCTAAGAATTAAGAAGTCCATAGCCTTATAAGTTATTAATTTATGTGTGAAGGAGCAGAAGAATATTCTTAGGTATGAAAATGTGCCAAACTAAATGCCACAGAAATTATTCAGAAAAAAATTAAATGAAGCGATTTGCTGGAGCACAAACATTTCAAAATCTGAACTCAGGAATTGAAAAGTTGAGTGCCATATAAAGAGTTAGTGTCAAAATCCATATTTACAAAAAAAAACAAAACAAAAAAAAAAACAAAGTCCATATTTACCATGAAAATGTAGTAAATATAAATGTGAGATTCTAGAGAAAATGAAAATATATACACTATAAAATGTGATAAGAATGTCCATTTTTTCACGTTTTTGCAGAAAATAAGGAAAATATACTTTTGTGAGTGTACATGATAAAAAATGTAAATTTAAAAATAGCTAAAGTAAATTATATATGGTAAATGTTCATATTCTTAATCCCTCTCTTTTCCTGCTTGGAAGAACTTGTGTTCTTGCCTGTTCAACTTTTTCACTTTCCAACTCTGACTAGGTCTATACCAGTTTTGTGATATAAAATTGGTACACAGGGTCAAAGCAGACTGAATTTAAGGTAAAAAAAATAATGATCTTCATAACAAAAGGTAGGTGATGAGGAAGAGGAAAAACAAATCCTTGAAAAGAGCAAAGGAAAATGTTGCTGAGCAAGTTAAATAGGGGAAGGAAGAATTATTCAAGATTATTGCTATGGAGAATAGGGATTGGACTGAACTCAACTGAAACAAAAAGTGAGAGAATTTTTAAGCCTCAAGGTGAGCTAGTGGAAAATTGCTGGACAACGGTGACAGATGGTTGATCAATGTGGTATGGAGGTGGGATCTTTTTGCCAAACGGTGCTTATTGAATTTAGATTTCTACATTCCCACAGAAACTGGGAGATACAGACATCTTTCTTGCTGGTTACATTTCAAAAGGCTGACTCCCCGGATCTTGAGAAAGACATTCTTGGGTTGTAGTCTTGGCAGAAGACTGGAAGATCTACATCTTAAAGGGGCGGAGAAAAATTTACAATCACAAATTACTAAAATAAATGCTCAAAGAAGGGATGTAGGAAGCTTATTGTCAGGAAGACAATAAAGTTAGTCAAGCTGCAGGGAACATTAACTCTCTTGGTCAAGGGCTAGACTTAAAAAGGCATTTTGGTTCTTTTTTTTATTATTTTTTATTTATTTTTTTTTTGGCATTTTGGTTCTTGAAGTCAAAAATTCTGAAGTCTCACAAAGCTTCAAGAGTGAGGGAGAGAAAAGAGGACCTTTTAAGGATACTATGGAATTTTCTTTGGATCCCCTTCAAAAGTCTTCTAGAAAGACAAGTAAAAGAATGAAGATTCTTTATTAATTTAAATGGAGGTTTTTTTTGGTTTGTTTGTTTGTTTGTTTTTCGATAAAATGGAGTTTGTTGACTTTTGTTTATTTAAATGTGAGTTCATTTAAGAGCTAGGTCACAAAGGCCCAGATATTTATTTATTATTTATGTACTTCAGGATCTTTGAAAGACTTTGAAATGAAAAGAGAGACAGAGATTGATTGATTGATTGATTGATAATCTTGTAGATATGCTGACTAGCCTTCCCATAAACCCACCTAGATTCTTTCTTTCATTATCTGAGGTAGTTTACCATTTTCTAAATTGTAGATTATTATGATAGCAATAATGATAGTTGAATTGTTCTTTCTGATATGCATGGAAGTTAGTTATTTCTGTTTGTGGGAAATTATTTCTCCCTTAACCCAATTTTGCATCTACTTGTAAATTCATTTTAGCATCCTTTATCTCTCTCCCTATGTGTGTTTCTGTATGTTTATGTGTGTGTGTGTGTGTGTGTGCGTGTGTGTGCATAAAACTGAATTCTTTTTGAACCAGCTTTGACATCTTACTGGTCTCCTCAATAATTAGTTAAATAAAATATTTGACAAGTTTATTTATTTATTTATTAATCATAGTCACAGTTATTTTAAAATTTATCCTTTAAGAATTTACAAGTCAAGAGACATTTTCTGGTGAAATATCAGATGGCAAAACTTGAGAATATTCGAATAGCTTTCCATGAGTTAAAGGAATATAAATTACATTAAAAAAATTCTTGTAGTAGAGTACTGGAAATCAAGGGGTATAGCAAAAAAGTGTCAGAAAAAAAATGATTATGAGCCTAAAATTATTTGCGTTGAGAAATTGTTCTTTGATTTAAAAATGTGCACGTTTTAAGTGAAGATTAATGATGTTAATGTCATGATTCTTGAGAAAACTTTGATGCAGAAAGCTCAAACTACCCCAAGACAAAGAGTCAAATTTTAAATTCAGATCCTGACTTTTAAAAGGCATAAGAAAATAACTGGATGAATGAATTTGGCTTTATATCCTAAACACCTGAAATAAGTTTACCTTGGTGTTTTGGTATTTTGGTATTTTCATCATAATTTTTCTACTTCAATTTCAAATGAAGCTGTGAACAAAGTAACTTTTCAGAAAAAGACCTTAAGTGGATTATTAAATTGGTCAATAGACTGTTACGCGATTTTTAAAAATATTGTCATTAAACTTTAACAATCTGTCAAAATCCACATCAATGAAGCTAAAACTGCTCTAAATAAAGTCTTATTATAAAAATCCATATTAAAATATTGGTTATATAAGTTCAAATCACAACTTATAATAAAATAACATATATGGTTGGGCTAGATGTTTATTTTTGATTGAACAATAGCATAGAAAAGAGCATAAAGATTATGAGGAATTAATCAAAATTAGAGAATTTGGGCCAGAAACCATAGTAACCTAGCAACAGAAAGATATTGTTCTTGGACAGATTCATAAATCTTGAAGTAACATTATATTCATTAAGCTGATAATTATAATGTGCTTCATATAGTGACAATCTGAAAGAATTAATTTAGGAGTAACTAACATGTAGCCAAAATATCCTGAAAGTGTACTTAGTCATATGATTTTTTAACTAAGTTAAGCAAATTAAAACCATAAGATATAACTACATCCTTATTAAAAAGAGCTAAAATAAAAAGCACTAACTATACCAAATGCCAGCAACGATTCAGGATTCAGTAGCATATACTACTCTATATAGCACAAAGTCTTCATTTCTTCATATCATTCTTCAATAAAAGAACAAAGTCTTCCTAGGAAAATGACTAATTTAGGGCTGAAGTAGGGAAAATATAAGATGAGCCCATAGCAAACTGTAGAGCTAGAAGGTAAGGAAATGCTAAAAAAGTATATTTGAAAATGCTCCCTGTGGCCAAAGCTGAAACAATTTAAGTATAAGATAAGAAGAGTTTTGGATTAAAGCCCTAAGAGTAAAATAAATATCCATGAGTACATAATTATATCAATAAATGATTCAATACGTAGATAAATATGGGAAAAATAACAAATCTTCCCTACAGAAAAATTTCAAATAATAATTGTAGAAGGAATGAAGAAAAGGGAAATTCATCATGAAAACACCATGGCAATAATTGCCACAGGCAAGATTCACTTATAACTGCTAAAATTAATGGATTAAACTTTAAGGGAGGGCAGGATATTTACATGCCCTTAAACTATTTCTCCCGGCATATTAATTATTGTAATAATTTTAACACATGTCCACAAATTCTTTGATCCTCCACCCTCTTGAAGATAGAGTTTAGTTTTCATTCTCTTGCATGTAGTTTGGATTTAGTGACTTACTTCTTATTCACAGAGTATGGAAAGGAAAACAATAGTAACTTTAACAGTGGAGAAATCTGGCAGACACAACCTTAATCGACTTTAATATTACCAGTAGTCAAGGTGATATCATGTACTTTCTGATATTATATCATGAGAGGGCATTTCATCTATGTGACATTATTCCCCCAAATCTACAAACCCAATTTAATCATAGGAAGCCATCAGGAGAGCCCAAACTGAGGGATATTTTGCATTTTATCTGACTAGTAACCTTCAGTTATGAAAGAAAAGACTGAGAACTTCTTACAGAGTAGATTAAGAAGACATGATGATGACATGCAATAGCCAAGTTGGTTCATGGCTCCAGTAAAGGACATTAGTGGAAGTACTGGTAAAATATGAATAAAGTCTGTAGTTTTGTTAATACTGTGGTACCATTGTTGATTAGTTTTAATAAGGAAATGGTCATGTATAATGTTACCTCCATAGAAAGCTGGGTGAAGTGTATATAGCAAGTAACTGTATTTTCTTTGCCGTTCTTCTTTAAATCTAAAATTATTTTAAAATAAAGAGTCAAGAATAAAGAGATCTAACTCACATACTAAGACATTAAATGGGCCCCCTTCCTTATATTTTGCTTGTCACCTCCGTTTATGGCTGAATAGTGCTCTACTAGTTAACACTTTATTAGTTAATACTAACTTTATTAACATTAATTTAAAGTGTAGCATATACTTATATAATTGTAAATATTATATATTTATATATAATTATATAATATAATATATAATATATATAATTTATATATAAATATATAATATATAATTTATATATATTTATATATAATGTATTTATATAATATATATATTATAATATAATATAAGTGTAAATATTATATTAACACTTTATAGTTAACACTCAATTAGTTAACAATTGATGTTTTACTCAATTACTTAGCCCACATAAAATGTGTGATGTCCACATAGGGACAGCTTTTGTTCATTCCCTCTTTATTTTGTCATTTTTTTCAGCATATATAAAATTTTTTTTCAGTATATATAAAATTTCATTTGAGTAAATAACAGAATGTGCTTTTGGTGCATAAGAGAAAGCAATACATCTACAGAATACCCATGTTGGCTTGCATGGGTATGTGGTACATTAACGTATGCTGTGAAATTACTTGAGTTACATCAAATTTCATCTATTATCATTCAATATGAAATGTGCAAATCTAGAATAAAAGTCCTGCTTATAATTTACATGGGGCCATGCAGGTGTTGTGGTGTTCTCAAAATAATTTCAATGACATCTACTTAGTATTTTAAATCAATCTTTCATGGTTATTAGTGAGATTATGAATACTTTCTGTTCAATAGATTATACCTGAATATAACAATAATGGAAAAGTAATTGGAGTAGCCTAATATTACTGTGACCAACATCATATCACTTAGTGTATCCTGAAAAGAATTGATTTATAGTTAATTTTGAGAAAACATGTTTAGCAAATGAGTATGCTTGAGACAGTATATGAAGAGAAATGCTTTTCTAGGCACCATGATTTCCTATGTCTAGTGTTTGATGTACAATGATGAGCCTAATCATATGTTCAAGAATACACACTTCTTTATAAATGCACAAGTGGTAACCAAATCAGGCTTGGCCTCCCCTTCTGTAGAATTCATGTCTAGTGGACAACAAAGGTGAAAGAGAAATGAAACATTATTTGTGCTATTGTAAAATAAATAAAGTTTTTGAAAGAGCATAACAGGAGTAAAACAGAGCTATCATACTTTGAAGAAGTGGAACCAGGAAGCCCTTTCTGTGATAGTGCTAATTAGGCCAAGGCATGATAATGAAGAAAACCTAAAATGCCAAGACTGCTCCAGACAGAGGCAATAGTAAGTGTAAAAGTGCTGCAGTGAGAAGAGCCTGGAATATTTCAGAAAAAAAGATAACGTATATAAATTGTAGTATGTAAAGGGAGAGTGTTGGAAAGGATGTCTACTAATTAATTGGTTGATTAGTTCTTTCACTTAATGAATATTTATTCATTCATTATTCAACCAATTTTGGAAAAGCATGTCTGACAGACATCTTTGAAAGGCTTACAATATGATGGGAAAGAAAGGCAGTGATCACATAGTCACATAAACAATTATGAATATAACTAGTCCATAACCAGACCTTATGAAGGAAAGGCTGCTTTGGGGCCTGCAATAGGAGTATTTGACTTAGTCAGGCATGTTAGGGAAAGCTATAGGGAAGTGAAAATTGAGCTGACATATTAAAAAATAGTATAATTCACATGAGAAAGCAAAAATAAAAGCATATTTGAAAGAGAAGAATAAAGACACATGCCAATTACCTTTAATGGAAGAAAATACAGGAGCTCAAGGAAATAAAAAGAGGTTAGAAATAAAAATTAAAAAAAAAAAAAAAAAAGAAGAAGGGATCCCTGGGTGGCACAGCGGTTTAGCGCCTGTCTTTGGCCCAGGGCGCGATCCTGGAGACCCGGAATTGAATCCCACGTCAGGCTCCCAGTGCATGGAGCCTGCTTCTCCCTCTGCCTGTGTCTCTGCCTCTCTCTCTCTCTCTCTCTCTCTCTCTCTGTGACTATCATAAATAAATAAAAATTAAAAAAAAAAAAGAGGTTAGGTTGGCTAGAAAGAGTAGAGTGAGAGGAGCTTGTGTGACAAGAGTGAAGAAAAAGGCTGGCGTCAGGCCATCATGGCTTTGTAGGGCCCGGCAAAGAGTTGCATCCTTTATGTAAGGGAAATAGGCAGTCTTTTTTTTCTTTTTTTTTCTTTTTTTCTTTTTTTCTTTTTTTTTAAATAGGCAATCTTTGTACAAGAGCAATTCACCTGCCCTAATTAAAGTGTAATAAAGTTAAGCGTATAGAACAGAGAAAAGCTAGAAAGGGTATATAATGGGTGCTGGTAGATCTACCATCAGGGGCTATTGCAATATCCTTTTCTCAAGATGACGATGGACATGCTAGAGTTGCAACAGTGAATTTGCAGAAGGGTGGTCAGACTCAAGATAAGTGTATTTGAGGGTTGAATAGGTAAGCATAAAAGATGACCTTTAGATTCTAATTTAAATTTGGTAAATAACAGTACCATTCACCAAGAAGGGAAAGTCCAGAAGCTGGGCAGGGCAATTCTCAAAGGTAAATTAAAAGTTCAGATTTGAGTTGATTGTAAGACAATACAGTTCAACATTTCCCAGCTAACTCCCTCATTTTATTTATGTCTCAGCTCAAATGCCATCTACTCAGAAAGTCTTCTGAAAATTCTATCTAAAATAACTCTGGTAGCCAGTAGTACTATCACTTCAACTGCTTAAAATTCTATGGCATTTCCTGATGGCAAGTTATAAACTTCTTTATGGTCATTTTCCTCCAGTAGAGTTTAAACTCCACATGGTCAGGAACATCATCTGCTTTTTCTTTAAAATGTAAAATACCTAATATAGTGATAGGTAGGTAAAGGTAGGTAATAAAAAATATGCGAATAAATGAATGGATAAAGTGAGTAACAAGTAAGGGCCATAGGATAGAAAAATTTAACTTCCAGGTGTAGAGAGATATCTTCTTTAATGCAGACATAGGAAAATAGCCAACAGTTCTGTAACTAGAACTACACCAACAAAACAATTATTGCCTGGGTCTACAGGGGACTTACATCAAGAGAGTAAGTAAAGGAGAGGAACGTTGTTACTGTACCTACAAATTAAATTCACATAAGAAGAAATGATGGAGGAAAGTGAATTATACTTCAGGGATCTAGTAGGAGAATCCCAGAATACCTATTGGTTTTAAGGAGGAATCTGAAGTTCGAGTTAAAAAATGAATTCATGTAAATATTAAAGATTCCATTCTACTCTGTAGAAAGTATATTTCCAATTTTGTATTTATTATAACACTTATGCTCCCCTGTAAAAACTGTTTTGAAAGAAGTTGAAAGTCCCAGAAAAAGAAGCCTCAATTTACCACTTGGCACTCCAATATGTAACCACTGGGAATAACAAAAAACAGTTTAAAAAGCAACCACACATGTAACTTGACAAACAGAAAAGAGAAAAGCTATATGTGAACATATGTAGACAACTGAAACCAACATAAAACAAAGCAGAAATAACAAAGACAGAAATGTGCTTGCTACCAAATTAACACAGGAACTATTGGTGTGAAAAAGCTACCTGACTTGAATACTGTATCTATAAATCCATATACCATATGTGGAAAATTATATTTTAGAGATGCGTTCTTTAAATTCTTTAATGTACTTAAAGCTATATTTTTAAAATTCATGTGTGAAAGAGTCTTTCTGCTGTTTTTATACTGTATTACAAAATTTCCTTGAAATTTGCACTTGCCATAGTTTACATTTCAAGTAATTTTAAATTCTTAACTTTGAGGAGCATGCAATCACAGCTAAATGTCTATGCCCCCATTTTTACTGCAAATTGCTAAAGTAAGGGATGTCTAACAAAAACCCTATTATACTTCTTTTTGCAATTACATTTCTCTTTCCTGAGAAACAGAAAATGCATTGAAAAATAGTAACACTCATTTTTGCCATGCTCTTCTATACCGCTAAGAGTTTTTAGATTCTCCATGATATTTAATTCAAATTTAGATACTGATACCTAAGGTACCATCTAGGTCTGAAATCTTGTGATGTTAAGATATATTTATATATGTATTTAATGTTTTAAAGCACTTTAATATCTACTTATATTAATATCTACTTTGCTGAGAAAGAAATCTCCAACACAGAGCAGAGTAAATGAATATTACCAAGTATAAATTGATGGCTTCCCTATCACCAACATTTTCTTCTGATTTGGGCAATTTCATGATCTTTGTCTCCTAATCACCCAACCCTGTACTCTCTACATACCATATAATTGTTGTCTACAGGTTCTTGGATGATATGCTTGCAGGCCTCACTGCAAAGTTGCACCAGACCAACATGTATATACTCCAGAATGGTCCTCTAATCCCATCTGATTCACAGAAAACATTCTTTTAATCTTATTTCTCATTCAGTTTTTTGGGACCAGTTCTCTCCTTTGTATCAGATTCCTCTTTGCAGACTCTTGTGGCAGCGAGTCCGTGTGTCTGCATGCATGTACACATGTGGGTAACAGTGAGGTGGAGGTTGCATGGTTGGGGTAGGAAGGTTGTTAGGTGCAGCTTCACTTTATCTCAAAAGCAACATCTAGGTCAAAAAGTCAAGCCACTGTACCGCTTTGCCACATTTGATCGCACATGGTAATTTCCATTACAGGGACCTCTTTTCTCTCCAGGAATCCAGGTTCATTCAGGCATACTCTCTGGGAATCAGATGTCTAAGAGAAGTTCACATCCAGCAGGATGCATTAGTTATATAAACAAATAATTGTATTATGAGATCGTGAATATTATGTCAAAAGTATTTATCGAAGGAAAAAAAAAAAAGATTCATTTGTTAAGAAAACAAGTGAAGGAGAAACAAATTTTGCCCAGAAGAATTAAGATTTCTTTCTGGAGCGTCATTTGACATTTTATAAAGTGAAACAATAACGGGAAAGAAAGACAATACTAAACAAAGAGAATAGCAAAGACACAGCGTGGAGATGTGTAAGTTTAGAGAAACAGTTCTCAAATTGGTTCCGAGCCATCAACATCACATAGCAACCTAGGAAGTAGATTCTTGGGCCAGTCCAGACTTACTGATTCAGAAACTCTGGGAGCAAGGATGAGTAATTTGTAAATTAATATGACCCCTGGGTGATTCTGAATCATGGGGAAATTTGAGAACTACAGAGCAAATCTTTAAAAAAGTCACAATTCCAAATACAGTAGTCTCCCCTTATCTGGAGGAATTTGTTCCAAGACCCTGAGGGGGTGCCTGAAACCATGGATAGTATCAAATCCTGTGAGTACTATTTTTGTTTTTGTTTTGTTTTGTTTTGTTTGCTATACATACTTACCTATGGCAAAGTTTACTTTACAAATTAAGCATAGGAAGAGATTAACAATAATAATAATTGAATAGAACTATTAACAATATACTGTAATAAAAGTTATGTGAATGTGGTTTCTCACTCCAATATTTATTGTACTGTACTCACTCTTCTTGTGATGATGTGAGATGGTAAACTGTCCATGTGATGAGATGAAGTGAGGTGAATGACAGGTGTTGGGACATGGCATTAGGCAACTTAATTGTCTGATGATAAGTCAGGAGGAGAATCAATCATCTGTTTCTTGACTGAGGTTGACCTCTAACAAAAACGTGGAAAGCAAGATCTTGGGTCTGAGGGGGCAGTTACAAATCAAAGGTAGGCCATAAGGATGTATGCTGAAGACAGGTTTGGGTTTTACCCAGCAGGTAACCAGAAGACATTTTATGTCTTATGCATAAGATTGACATGTTTGTAACAGTTTCAGGCACATAACCTTGATAGCATCATGGATGTTTAATCAGACTGGTGAAGAAACAAGACCACTCAATGAGGAATGAATGAAGCTTGAACACAAAGGAAGGAAGGATGAAGGGTAAGGGTAGATAAAAGAGAAACTAAAGACATAGAATTTTCCAGATAACGTGTAGTCTTTCAACAGGGTTTTCTGGAGATGGCTTTAAACTAAAGAAAATCAAATACAGGAAATTATAAGAACCTGGGTGTGGTCTGATGCAAGGATAAGGTTGTTTGAAGGGGTTTTGTGCTACCCTGCAAAGCAAAGCTGACATCTACTTATAGCACTGTGTAATATGGAGATAACAAATCAGAATCACTGTCTTGTGCTCTGACATTTTCCAGTCTGGACTGATGATATATAGAGGTTCCTTTTAGTGATGTCACACCTCATTTTTTGTCCATGTAATTCTAAATGCAATATCATTGTTTTCTTTTAGTGGAAACCAATGATTATGCATCTATTTGACCAAGAAATGTAAAGTACTCAAACACGGTCTCCAAAGCAGTAATGTAAGTAGTAAGTCGAAGTGGGTGAGAAGCAAAATATAAGTACATTATTCTGCTATCTAATAGACTGTTGTGTTATTGAAATGCCTTTTTAAAAGAAAATATCACTTTTTTTGGACAACATTTAACCCAATAGAGACAAAAAGTTTCTTTTTTAAACTCACTTTAATATTTTCATGCTATGTGAGTCATTGATAAAACATTTTGCTGGTGCCATCCAAATAAATTCGTTATCAGTATTTGGACCATATAATCTAAGGACGTATTTCCATTTCATCAATATAACTATTTTTTCACAAAAAAAAGATTGAGTTTCATTTATTTTTTCTTACCCACTTCACAAACATTTGCTCATATAAGGAGATTCAAGAACATCCTTTAAAGGTTGCTGCCTCAGCTGGAAGTTGTGTCCTTTTCCCCTTCCTTTTCTGTTTCTAGCTAAAATGTGGACAAAATGACTGGAGCTTCAGTAGCCATATGGTAAATGAGACTACAGTGAAGATAAAAATCATAATGATAAAAAGTAAAGACAGAAATTGAGTGGGCCCTAATTATATGACACTTCCTCACCAGCACTGGATTGTCCAAGCAAGCCTCTTACAAGGGAAGAAAATATTATTTAAGCCACAGTTATTGGGATTTTCAATTACATGCAGGCATACAGTCTTAGGATACATTCAAATTAACCATTAGATCTCTGGACCATGTATTTATTTCCACTCTTTATTCTTTTTCTTCTTCTTTTTTAAGATTTTATTTGTTTATTTTAAAGAGAGAGAGAGAGAGAGAGAGAGAAAGTGAGCATGCATGAGCAGGGGTGGAGAAGAGGAAGAGAGAGTGAGAGTCTCAAGCAGACTCCCTGCTAAGAATGGAGCCCAATGGGTGGGGCCGGATCTCACAACCCTGAGATCAGGACCTGAGCCGAAATCAAGAGTCAACTGCTTAACCAACTGAGCCATCCAGGCACCTTTCTACTCTTTTATCTTATTTAAATCATACTCAGTAGGATATTCTGGTTTCTACATACTCTATATAGTGTCTTTCTTTTTCATTAAACATTATATCATAAACATCTTTCTATGTCATTTGATATTACTCTACATCAATGTTTGCAGTTTCACATGTTTATTATAATTTATTAAATAATTCATCCATTGCAGAATATTTCCCCCTTTTTGTCACTATTGTAAACAGTACCTGAGTATACCAGATTTTCAAATTCTCATCAGCTGTGTACTATGACACATAATAATTAATTCGTCAAAAGCCATTCAATAGGGATCCCTGGGTGGCGCAGCGGTTTGGCCCTTTGGCCCGGGGCACGATCCTGGAGACCCGGGATCGAATCCCACGTCGGGCTCCCAGTGCATGTAGCCTGCTTCTCCCTCTGCCTGTGTCTCTGCCTCTCTCTCTCTCTCTGTGACTATCATAAATAAATAAAAAAGTTAAAAAAAAATTAAAAAAAAAAAAAAAGCCATTCAATAAAATGAAGGTAAATGTCAGGTAACTTTTTCTACACAAAAATGCCATATCATGGGTGAGTCCTTTAAAACCAGGCCCAACATAACCAGGGGCAGTAAGAATAGTAAGTACAAATAACTGATTATCATGATTGTGTGATATGAAGGCTCAGTCATGATCATAATGGTACAAAAGCTCATTTTGCTTTTGCAGGATTCCACCAAGCATTGGGAAAAAAAAAAAAAAAAGAAATGCATATTTAGGTGAGAGTGTTCAGACACAAATTTATTATCCCCTGTGTTATTGCTTACCATATTATGTATGTTTTGAAGCTAAAATAGCCTTTCTTTGTACAGGATGTATGAAATATTTTGTTTGTTTTGATAGTTTAAGTGTAATGCATAAATCACTTTGCCAATCGTTCTCAGTTTCATTCTTCCATCACCATACTTGGTGCCTCATACACATAATGTGATGCTGGAAAATGAGAAAACTGACAAGCAAGTAGAACAGATGTAATTGCTTGAAATTTAACTTCAGAAAGCAGAAAAAGTTCCCCTAGCTTCCAAAATGTCAATTTCTTTTGGTACATCATTTTATTTGCTGTTATGTTTGGCTTTGTTTGTTAGAAAAAGTAATGTGTTTTATTTGTGCCATAATATTTTTTTCTGCCACCACAGTGTGCACATCCAGCCAAATGTAAACATCTTTTGGTGAGGTTATTCTAACCACTCCAAGAAAAATGGATCTTTTTCAGATAACAACAGAGTATTAACAACCAATAACCGATTTGGCCATCAGATACTACTGCTCCATGTTATTTTATGTTATGTTACTTTATTACATGGATGTAGCATTATTTAGCTTTTGTATTTTTACTTAGCATTTTGTCAAATTTTTGATATTAAAGTGTGCTCTATTTACCTTTCAAGCATTCCAGGAAAGTCTTGATGGCCAGAGACTCCTTCTGGATGGAGCACTTGAGGCTTACAGGGGACATCATTTTTCTAAAGTCTTTTAAGATCTGAATAAATCCCTTATTCTTAACATTCTGCTTTATCCCTTCAGTGCATTTAAGAATCTTTAAATAAAAATCTTTAAATATATATATTTTTTAATGTTGAACCACATGCCCTCCATCTGAGAGTAAGCTCCATGAAGGTACAGATTTTTTTTTCTACTTATTAATTATCATAGACCCAGTAACTAGCATAGTACAGGTACAAAGTGGGTGATGAGTATATATTTTTAAAACTAAATGTATAAACGATGGGAGAATAAGGGGCAAAATTATAAGGAACTAATGCAGGAGAGAAAAAATAAAACAAGTGTCATGGAGCACAGATGAGACAAAGTTAATTGTTATGTGTGTCTTAGTAGAATGTGATCAAAGATAGATTACTTGAAGTTGGAGACTTAGAAATATTGTTTTTGTATTACCGGACTTATAATTTACGCCTAAATTGAATGTTCATAGGAACACCGCAATATATCTTCTTTTTCTTCCAACCAAAGTGTACATTTATTAAATAGGGCCCTGTTTGATTTTATATTTTAATAGTATGCATAACCATATGGAGATATACATTCAGAGAAGTTTTGCACTTAAGAGATTAAATCTCTCTTTACTCAGTAGATGAATTTTGGGGTGCCTGGGTGGCACAGTCGGTTAGGCATCTGACTCTTGGTTTCAGCTCAGGTCATGATCTCAGGTTCATGAGATTGAGCCCCATGTCATATCCACACTCAGCAGGGAGTCTGCTTGGGATTCTCTCCCTCTCCTTTGCCCCTCCCCCCTCGGCTTGCTGTCTCTAAAATAAATAATTAAATAAATAAATAAATAAATCTTTAAAAAAATAAATAGGTGAGTATTCTTTTCTACTGAAGTAGTGAATTTCTGCAGTCTACATTATGAAAGTACTACTGTGTGCTCTCTTTGTACATGTGGCTTCTACTGCTCTTGACAGAATTTTACCTTTAAATTCATTTGACAAATCAAGCACATTTCAATATTAACATATTTTCATGGGATCCATACTAGAGTCCTCTTATGCACCATGTTGATTTTATAAACAAAGTTGCCAATCTTGGAGTGAATGGCATATCCTCAACTTGCATTTGTAATTTAAAATTATTGATGAATCATAAGATACCTTTTCATGAGGATTATATTATTGAGATCCTGCTGTCACCAGCACATATTAGTTCTGATAACTAGTCAAATTATGCTATGAAAGCTAATTTACTTAACTATTATAAGAAAATATCTTCTTTGTACCTTCTTTTCCTGTCTTTAAAAAGCACAGATCCGAAAAGATAAAAGAAGTAGCAACTATGCTAGTGGATATCTGGAAACATCTATTGACTTCCAACATTTCCTTTCAAAGTTGACTGTCCTTTTTAGTCACAAGTACTAAATACTGCCATCTAGGTATCCTTTGGCCCCATGATACACCCTGGTATGAATAAGCAAGTTGGCAAAACTCTGAGTTTCTTTTCAATAACTAGCTGGGTGGTCTTGTGGAAACTGAGTTTGTGATCTTGGTCTAATGAGCACAAGGCTATAATCCAAATAGTCACAGAGTCTAATCATCACTTTACATTCTTACGTGGACTTCTCTAGCACATTCACTCTAGATAGAGATTGTGAATTCACAGTGTTGAACTTCCTATAGAAATAACTGGCTGTTAAGAAAGGAAACTCTGATGTGTTTCTTACATTTTTAAGTGCTATTTGTAAACCTTTCTTGGAGTTTGACAAGTCCTCAAATAATAAAAATAAATCAGTTCATCATCAAGTCTCTATGTATTGACATATTAATGGAGTAAAATACACTAGCAGGAATAAAAGTTATTACTCATAGTTTCATGATTCAGCTTTACTATATGAACCAAAATGATAATGGCAATGAAAAGCACACAGACCTCACTACTAGAGAAACAATGAAAAAGGAAGCTGACAAAATCATCCTACTCTTAAGATTTAGGACACCTGGGTGGCTCAGCAGTTGAGCATCTGCCTTCGGCTCAGGGCGTGATCCTGGAGTCCTGGGATCAAGTCCCACATTGGGCTCCCTGCAGGGAATCTGCTTCTCCCTCTGCCTATGTTTCTGCCTCTCTCTCTCTCTCTCTCTCTCTCTCTCTGTGTCTCTCATGAATAAATAAATAAAATCTTTTTTTAAAAAGATCTATAGCAGCAGTTTAAGGCAGTATTATGAGTGGGTATGGTAATTCAGATATTAAAATATTTCAAAGCTTCTTCATGGTAGTCTAGGCAAACACAAAGAGGGGAAATGTAACAATAAGACAAAGAGGAAAGAAGAAAAGTTATTTTCTCCACTGTCATTTGTCTTTGTGCCACCCATGATAAAATCAAAGCATACACCTCTCAAATTTTATAGATCCAAATTCTGAGTGGCATAATTATTCAAATATCTAAAAAGTGAAGTAGGAGTTTGGGACTTCAGGGTTAATTTGGGTTGAGGAGCTAAATAATTCAAATGGGTACGAAAATGTGATTTGAGAAAATTTCACTTGAAGTTGACCCTATTCTAGAAACAACAAGCCAAATACTAAATAATCTTAAAGTACTAAAGTGAAGAGACTTAGACACTTCCCAGATATAGCACAGGAATGTGAGGCACCATGGATTAAGCTCAGAGGCAAACTCCACTTGAACCAGCTTTAGTGATATCAAATTCAGTATTTTATGACTGAAACAGTCATTTTATGAATGAACCAATATTTTATACTACTGATGGTGTTTCTTTCATTGCAGCTGATCCAAATTACCAAAAGAAATACCAAAGTTAGGGTTACCTGGGTGGCTCAGCGGTTAAGCGCCTGCCTTCGACCCATGGTGAGATCCTGGGGTCCCGGGATCGAGTCCCACATCAGGCTCCCTATGAAGCCTGCTTCTCCCTCTGCCTACCTCTCTGCCTCTCTGTGTGTCTCTCATGAATAAGTAAATAAAATCTTAAAAAAAAAAAAAAAAAGAAATACCAAAGTTAGAAAAAGAGGGCTTTTTCCCAGGTAATGAAGAAAATTGAATCTATCTATTGGGTGCTGGTGATCCATACTTGGATGACAGTGGTGATGTGATGGCCCCAGAGATAAAAGAAGTTTATAAAAAGTTTTATTTGAAATCAGAGCATAAGCAAAAACAGAGAAGCTAAATGGCAGCAGATCAGTTTTATAAAGCAGTTTAGGTTATGGTGATTTATCAAAACATAAGAAAGCAAGAAAATGTGTCACACTTATACCGAATTAAGGATGTTATGTTGCTAACATATGCAATTTTAATTCTGTTTAATACTATCTGGAAAACAAACTTTATTCTCTATAACTTAAAATGTGTGTGCACATATATAATAGTTTATTATGTATAGTAATTCTTTTGGCTGTAATAAAATTGATTTTGAAATTTTAAAAAAAAGTGCTTAGCAGCCTGGACATTGGAATCAACTAACTGAAGTCAAATAACTGCTTGTATTGCAAAATGGTAGAATGGCCTCCAACTATTTAAGTCTTAGTTTCTTTTTCTGTGATGGGGAATTGATTAAAAATTTAAACCATACCAAAAACTGCTTATTAGATTTTTCTATTCACTAAACCTGTATTAATTGAACACCCTTTTAGTGTCAGATATTCTTCAGTTTACTGGGTAAGAAACAAGATGCTCACCCTCTGTGGACAGAATTTACATACTTAATGGTGCACCAAGAATCTATTAACTATGAAAGAGAGTTTCTATAATAAATATTGTGATGATTCATATTATTACTGCAATGAATTGTGAACTAACATGGACTCATTTGTCATCTGATGTATTGTGGTTTGATATAATAAGGTAGAAGTGGAAATGATCAACACTTGATGACTGATGATAACTACATTTCTCACTCTTCCTTATATAGTATATATGACTTTCATGATAAATGAAATGTGGTCAGAGTTTGTACCTACTTGAGAGTTAGCCATGATCCGGCAACCTACTGAAATATATTTCATCCTTTTTATTTATACAGGTTTGGAAGGAAGTATATTTTCTGGAATTTTACCTAATTTATGAAAGCCTTCAGAATCATAATGTTTAATTAATTTTTTAATTGGGCTAACATAAAGTACAATCTTTATAGAGCTCTTTATATGGACAACTCTAATGGACAATGCACTTTTATACTAAACAACAGCATATTTTATTCACTGAATCTTTAGGAAGCTAACTCCGTTTTAAATAAAGAACGACTTGGGCACCTGGGTGGCTCAAGTGGTTGAGCATCTGCCTTTGGCTCAGGGCGTGACCTGGGATGCTGGGATCAATCCTGCATTGGGCTCCTTGCGGGGAGCCTACTTCTCCCTTTGCCTGTGTCTCTCTGCCTCTTTCTTTCTCTGTGTCTCTCATGAATAAATAAAATCTTTAAAAAGAAAGAAAATAAGAAGGAAGAAAGAAGAAAAAGAAAGAAAGAAAGAAAGAAAGAAAGAAAGAAAGAAAGAAAGAGAAAGAAAAAAAGAAAAAGAAGAAAGAAAAAAAGAAAGAAAGAAAGAAGAAAAAGAAAGAAAGAAAGAAAGAAAGAAAGAGAAAGAAAGAAAGAAGAAAGAAAGAAAGAAAGAAAGAAAGAAAGAAAGAAAGAAAGAGAAAGAAAGAAAGAAAGAAAGAAAGAAGAAAGAAAGAAAGAAAGAAAAAGAAAGAAAGAAAGAAAGAAAGAAAGAAAGAAAGAAAAGAAAGAAAGAAAGAAAGAAAGAAAGAAAGAAAGAAAGAAAGAAAGAAAGAAAAAAAGAAAGGAAGGGAGGAAGAAAGGAAGGAAGAAAGGAAGGAAGAAGGAAGAAAGAGTTACACATTCTTAGAAATATATTTTGGGGATAAAACTGAAGTGCAATGGAAAAACCAAAATTACACCTCAGTGACATGGAAAACAAAAAATGGCACTTATTTATTATTAGAATTCTAAATTCTTGCTCACTTGATTCTGTTACACTTCGTTTTCTCTTTCATTACATTGTATCTTTTATTCTTCTCAACTTTTAAGTTTCTACATAAATAAATATGCCACTGTGTAGGTATGTATTATTTTTCTGTGGCTGCCAAAACAAACTACCACAAACGTAGTAGCCTATAAGAGCAATTCTCTATCTTACAGTTCTGTAGAAGTTACAAGCCTGACTTGGGCCACACTGAGCTAAAACCATGGTGTTGGCAGGGCTACACAGCTTCTGGGGGCTCTAAGGAAGAATCAGTTCCTTGCCTTTGTCAGTTACATGCCTAATGCCAGAATTAAATGTGGGGAAAATACCTGATACCTGACAGTTCCTCTGGGTGAAATAGCTTGTATTGATAGCTATTTTCACACAATAAAATACTCATAATTTTGCTGTGTGTGTGTGTGTGTGTGTGTGTGTGTGCACCTTCTTTTAACTATCAGGACTATCTTGTATGGAAAGATGGTAGCAATTTCCCATTTCCCAAAAGTCAATGTACTTTCAAAAAAGGCAAAGGTCTTGTCAAAGGTAAACAGTAAACAGCAATGTTAAGCCATTTTAAACTCTTAATTCCTCTACTTTCCCCTTCGATTGCATTACATCGACAGAATGTAAGCCCTTCTCTTTCTGTGTAAAAACTATATCTTGGTTTGGACAATTAACACTTTTCACCCTATTTTCCAGCTCAACTGCAATAGACAATTCTTTGTTTCCTTAGGTCCTCCTCTGCTGAATACTTAGCAATCATGACAACAACAAACCTAGAATACTATGTTGGACCATCTCAGTGATTCCATTTCCCTTTTTGGCATATGGTGGCTAGTAATTTTAATTCATGACCAACAATTACAAACATGCTTGTAGCTCCAGGACCTCGGAATCCATAAACACATTTTGGACAGGTATCGTCTGGTGCTAGTCCTAGGGAAATGACAAGAGGCAAATGCCACTCAGCATCATTTAAGAATTATTTCCTTCATTAAATCTTCTTCCCAAAGTAATTGGTAATCTTAATTCTTTAAATGCCAATAAAAAACTCAGGGCTTCTATCAGCTACAGCATTATACAATCTGAATTTTAAATTCATTAAATAGTTATGTGGAAAAGAGAACAAGTCATGTGCAATAAGCTAAAATTGCTGACACAGTGCTCATAATAGGCTCTTTCCCAGAGGTTTTATTGCAGTTATATAAGAAATCATTCACTTATGAAGTTCAAAGAAACTTTTTGAACTGTTTTTCTGGGAGGGGCTGTGTGAGTCACATTTTTGAGAGATGTAGCAGGCAAGTATGAGATTCTGCTTACCATAATTTAAGAACGAACACTTGGGCCAATGCAGACTCTGAGCTAAGTGACATTTTCTTATTTATTCAAAATTCAAGACTTTTACTGCTTCCTATGGTAAAAATCATTTAAAGTTTGTAGGGGGAAAAAAAGATTTTTATCACTACTGAAACAGAGACCTAAGCCCTGTTTCTTATCACTACAGTTATACTTTTCTTTTTCTCTGACATTTTAATGGAAGTATACAAAAAATATTATTCAATGCAATTTCTTTGTAATGCTTAGGATTTGGGGGAAATTAAATTGTACAGGTTTCTTTATGCTTCCATCATATTCATCTTCCTTCTTCATAATTAATTCAGACTTGCCAGTAAGCTCTCTGTTATTTTGCCTCTCTTGAGAGGTTTTTGTAATGATAAAATGGAAAATTTCTCAAGGTAAGCATACACAATTCAAAAGAAAATTGTCTTGGAAAATTAGCATTATATCATGTATTATTTTAAGAGTTTTCTTAGGAATGACCTTCCCTCCAGAAAGAAGAGATCACATATTAAACATTTACTGAGAAATTAAGTTTGGCAGAGAGAAAAAAGAAAAAAATCTAGATTTAGACATAGAACCTGGATTTGACAAGCATGGCAATGACTAGTTATTTCAATGTCAGCTGTTTATATTTCACATGATCTACAAATACATATACTTAACAGAAACAAATCTGCTTTATGAAATAAAACAAAATAATTAAAACAGAAAAATAGAAAATAAATTATTTCGCCAAACAAGTTATTCTAAACTAAGCAATCAAGTGTGTTATTACTGGGAAATGTTATTTATTTAACATCTACTTATGAATCATAAAATATTTACTTTATCCAAATTCACTATATCTAAAAACAAACAATAAAACAGTACACAATATTTGATTATCTCTTGATCTTTTTAACAGACTTGTACTTGTACTTCTGAGAATCCCCATGCTCTGAAAGGAGAGGAGTCCTTGCAGTTTGGGATGTTTTCAGCTTCACTGTTATGGCAAATAATAAGATTTTTTTTCCATCCCAAACAGCCGTGTACAAAGTTAGGAAAGGATAAGTAGAAGATTGGCCCCAACTGTCATATTTCAAAATTAAACTTTAAAAGGTCTTCCTTCTACCTTAGGTTAAAGATTTGTGCTTTGAGACACCCATGGAAAATTTTACATATGATACTACCAAAAGGTTAAAGTTCTGCAATATATCCAAAGCAAATGTTGGCCTAAGGTTAAATTGTATTAACTTTTTTCATGCATAAAGTCATGACACACTTTGTAAGTCGCATTATTGTACAATGGTGTCACATTTGGATCAAGAAATTTCCCATTGAAATCAATGGCATCTAAACTTAAAACTAGCATTTGTCTGAGTATCTTCACTTAAAAATAAGTTGCAAACTCTTACCTGGTTATAAAAGATGAAAAATATTCATCGAAGTCCCCCAAATAGTTTTCAGATTTCAACCATATTCTAAGCAATTCTACAATTCCACTGGAATGAACGTGTCTTAAATCTTTTGTGTCCGAAACTATATGAGGTATCACCATGGCAACACGATTCTAGAGGAAAAGATATTTCAGAGCTTAAGAAGTCTGAAGAGTAAATGTCAGAATTTCATATAGATTTACATGAATATTTAGACATATTAAATAATAAGTTACAAAAATTTGCAAAGGTAGATTTACTTATAAGTAAACTTACTTGCTTCATCTCAACAATACATATAATATGTCATGACTGATGAGTACTTCTGAAATATATAAAAATATAACTTAAAGTATATCATATTTGTGTTTATAAATATAGTCAATATTCAATATTGCCTTATATTTCTGCAGTGTTTTTAAATTTTCAAATATCTTTGACATACATTACAAATATTTTCAGAATTATTTATTTTATTTAAAGAGTGCTAGACATCATATACTCACACTACCTGTGAGCACACACCTGTCTGTGTGTTAAGGAGACACAAAAGCTGTTTCAAAGAAAAATCCTAGTCCTTAAATCTATACCCAGTGGTTTTATTTTAAGGCAAAATATGAAGGGTTATCTATTGTAATTCTAACCCTAACAAATTCTTCAATTCTCTGAAACTGATCGTGATTATAGTTCCATATGTACAAACTGATAATGCATGAGTCTTTACTTCAATAAACTGTCTGCTTGAAATAATACTCAAGGTATCTGGTATCTTTGGAAGTATAAATGCATATTCATAACCTCTCAGCAGACCCCCGTTAATGGTTTTGTTTTTTAAAAAGCTTTGTTTTATATTAATAGAGAAATTTATATCAAAATATCCTGGGAACTGCATATACAAAAAACCTAAAATACAGATTAATTCACTTAAACACACTTGAAGTACAGAATAGTATAACATTTACGCATCAGTGTAAGGAAAGCATATTTTCTAAAATTGTAACAATCTATCAGGTTAGCTAAATTCTTTTTAGCAAATAAGCATTAATAAGAACTTAAGCAGGACAGCCCCGGTGGCCCAGTGGTTTAGCGCCACCTTCAGCCCAGGGCCTGATCCTGGAGACCCGGGGTCAAGTCCCACGTCGGGCTACCCCGTATGGAGCCTGCCTCTCCCTCTGCCTGTGTCTCTGCCTCTCTCTCTCTGTCTCTCATGAAATAAATAAATAAAATCTTTTTTTTTTTTAAATAAGAACATAAGCAAAAGACTTACATTTTGCAAACTTTATCTGTTTAGAATTTTAATACTTCTAGTATTCAGTAAAGTTCTACTAAAATACTTTGTAAAATTACCATTAGATAGGGCATTATATTTTTGTTAACAGCAATATAAAAATTACTATGCCAAGGTACATACTTTTAGTCATGTCACTTAATATTTACGAAAACTTTCTGGAAGTTCTTTAGGTTTTGAGATAGTACACTTTCCTTGGGTATGCTAGGGGAACACTATTAATATAAAATTAAAAAAAAAATCTGTTACTCCTGTATGTAGACATGATTCTCAAATTACTTCCTCCAGTTAAGGAATTTGAAAAAATAATAATTCAAATTACACTTGCAGGATAAGATAACCTTTTAAATTATACTGCTAGTCAAGAATCAAGGATAATTATTAGCTATTTGAAGACATGATTCTCCTATAATTCTGTAGCTAAAGTAGCATAATTAATGATTGGCATATACTAGAAACTTAACAATAGATTTTTCACAGGATTCTGGCTATCATGAAGAAATGCTTCTGGTTGTTTTTAATTTTTTTTCTCATTTAAAATTAGCAAACTAGAAAGACATATTAACCAATCAAAGCAACAAAGAAGTTATATGAAAAAGGCTATTATGTGAGAACTCTTCAGTCCACGATGACACAGAGTAGAAAAGTTTCAGATAAAATTACATGGAAAAATAGCAGGAACTAAAGCAATAGTGTAAATTGGATTTTGTTTATAAAATTTCTGACTTCAGGAATTACAATAATGTTTTGAATGAGAAAGGTTTTACAAAAGAAAAACAAAATAAAACTGATTCTTTTGTGTATGGAAAAGCAACTTTTCTGGGAATATGTTTTTTGTGCCTAGTAGAATAATTTGAAACATTCTTTATGTTTTAAAACTCAGGATGCAAACTGTCTTTGATGAAATTGTAGAGCTTTCAAAACAGGCTCAATGTATTTTATTTTTCACTCTACAAATCTGCCACAAATCATTCATAGGAAAAGTGAAATGAGATTAAATCAAACAACGTATGTATAACACATAAATTATCATGATTTGCTGATTTAGAAAATGAAACACATAATGGCCAAAAAGTTATTGCATCCTTATTAGTTTTTTTGTTTATAAAAAATGGAAGATTAAACAAGGCTTAATTTAAAAGAGTCAAACGAAATGAATACTTCCTGCAGTTATTCGCATCATGCACTTCATAGATGTTTGAGACCCTAGTATGTATTACATACTGCAATTCATTAGGGAAATAAAGATCACAGATCTGTCTCCTTGAAGAATACTTGAAGAGAAATTCTGTGTTCCTCAATAACCAAACACTTTTTTTTTTTTTTTAACTCTGAATGATCTGGAAAAAATGCCTTAAGTCTTGACTTCGCCTTACTTATGGAGATACTGTTCCCGTGCCTTGTATTTTTCCAAGTGTCTAAATTCCTCCCCAGTAGTGTTTCGACATCTAGGGCAGCAAATCTCTTCATTTCACAAGGGAACACTTGGACTGTTATTGCTGCAGTTCATTAAGTGTTACCCTATTGGTTTAGAGTTAATAGGCTTTCTAAGCATCTAAGTCACTACCAGTGAGGAATTCTGCCCATAGAAATGTTTACACATGGATAATGAGATTGACTGTTAAAAGGTCAGTTTGTCTTTTGATCACAGGTAAAAGGGAACAACTAAACATAGGTTCAAATGAACAAATTGTGGATTTTTAACCTGTCATTTGAACAATGGGATTGTCTTGACTCAATCAGGGCTCTACAAATAATAAGAATATAAATAATAGGAATAAAAGGAATAATATAAGCATTGACTATTGTAAACTTATCGTTTACATTTGTTATATTGTACTAAAAATCAGTTATTTAGTTTAAAATATGTTAATTGCTCAAAAGACCTACATTATATTAATTTCTCTTAATGTTTATCCTAAGAATATTGGATTATATGGTAAAGAAAAGCTAAACCAAAGATTTTTTTTAAGGATTTTATTTTTATTTATTCATGAGAGACACAGAGAGAGAGACAGAGAGGCAGAGACAGGCAGAGGGAGAAGCAGGCTCCATGCAGGGAGCCTGACATGGGACTCCATCCTGGGTCTCCAGGATCACACCCTGGGCTGAAGGCAGGCACTAAACCACTGAGCCGCCCGGGCTGCCCCCAAAGATGATTTTAACATTGTGTAGACACAGTTGTGTACCTATATTTTTTTTAAATAATGAGGAAAGGAGGGAAAAAGTACATAATATTGTTTTGCAGAGCTAATAACAGACAGAAGTTATTATTTGAATTAAAAATTATTTACTATCTTATATTTTAATCTCCCCATTGATTTTTTTAGTAATTTTTAAAAATATAAAAGAAGGTATATTATATACATTTATATAATTTTGGTATATAGATATAGTATTTGCTTCTCTTTTGGCTTATAAAATAGTCCATCGGTTTTTCAGTTCACATTAATTTTTAAAATCTAAAGTCGAACAAAATGCTCATATTTGTTTTTTGAGGTATAATATTGTATAAGTTTTTTAGGGAATATATTTTAAAATATTTAGAGAGTAAAGTTCAAAAATGTTTCTTTTAAATAATACAGACTTATAGTTACTGTCATCCATCTATTTATCCATCCATTCATTCAATCAACAAATATTTATTAAGCATCTACTATATACCAGAAAGTATTTTTTATATTAGAGATGTATTTGTGAGTTTGAAAGAGAGTTTCCTGCTTTCTTGCCACCTACATTGCAACGGAGAACCTGAGAAGTAAAATGAATGAAAGAATGAGTGGATAATTAATGAACAAACAAAGTTAGGGGGAAAAATAAAGTAATATGATAAAGTTAATGTTAAAACATATCAATAACATATGATATGTTAATGTTGAGTGGGCAGGGAAGGTCTCTCTGAGAGGGTGATATTTAAACTGGATTTAATGACAAGTAGGATATAACCATACTCAGTTTTAAGGCAGGGACAGAGTAGACAGTAAGTCCAAAGGTCTTCAATTTAACACAAACTTGGGGCTTTTCAGAAATAAAACAGAATGAAGTCTAGCTCTAATATAGGAAAGGAACCAGGCCAGTGTTATAAGAATGTAAGTTACTAATTGATAGGTATAAAGTTACAGTTATGCAAGAAGAATAAACTCTAGATATCTGCTGTAATCTACTATCATCAAAATAATGTGTTATAAACTTAAAAATTTGTGAAAAGGATAAATCTCATATTAAGTGTTCTTACCACAACAAGATCAAATAAATAAAATAAAATAAAATAAAATAAAATAAAATAAAGAAATAAAATAATAATAAAATAAAATAAAATAAAATAAAATAAAATAAAATAAAATAAAATAAAATAACTTGCCAAAAAAAAAAAAAAGAGGTTGGAAAGGAAGACAAATCATGCAGGGCCTCGAAAGTCAAGGGAAAGAGTTTGGATGATATTTAAATGCAATAGGAATCACTTGAAAGTTTTAACTTGGAAATGACATGATTTGGTTGCAGTTTTTTAAAAACCTTTCTGACTGCTGGAGAATGGATTACAAGGCACAGAAGGATAGAAGCCAAAAGACTAGTTAAAGACCAGAGCCAAGGAGATCATTTAGGACTCTAGCTCAACCACCTGTGCCCATTTCCTGAAATAAGCAATATTTGAATGGCTGCCTTGATTGAGTTTGAACGCTAACATTATTAAATTTGGAGTAATTACTTTGAAACATAGTATAGAGGACAAAAAATGGGAGTTCTGTGGCAATAGAAACTTAAAATTATCCAACATTAGTCACTTCTGTACTTTGATCACAGTAAAATCTTTAAGGTTTGAGAAGAAAGCCACAAACACATTTTTTAAGTCTATCTTTAAAAATTAATATATTGTCGATCCAAAATACAAATTCAGAACACTGTAATCCAATATTTCTTTAACTACTCGGATGGGAATTTATTCAGGAATAAAGTTTGGCTTCAAATATTCCATAAAGAAATAATGGTTCCTAATATCTAACGATGTATCACATAGTTCTCTGAGGATTTCACACTGCTAAAAGTTTTATAGGAAAATTACCAGCTGGGAACTAATGCCCTTCAAAGGACATATTCTGATCATCAGAAGGCATTTGATTTTTGTAACTGTACTGAACCAACACTGTTTAAAATACTCGCTTCCTAGGAGGTGCCGCAAGCAGCTTCAGAAACAAAGGGTACAATAGTCAACTTACCCAGGTTAACATTCAAAATACTCAACATTTGAGAAATTTTGTTCTGCTTCATGTCAAGTTTTTTTTTTTTTAAAAAGGGTTATTTAATTATTTGAGCAAACTAGAAATGCTATATTTTATCAGCTTTGTAAAGCTCCATTTCACTTGCAGTTTTACAATGCAACTTTGCCACTTCCTTTTTTTTCCAAAAGATAATTTCTTTGATTTTAAAGCTAAAAGTTCAATATTTGAATAAATTTGCACTTTGATGACAGGAATTTTTTTTTAATTTCCCTCCAACTTTTAAAGGCCCAGACCAGCAACTTTTAATGATACACCTTTTCATATCAAAGTGGCAGATGATTCAACTGTAATTCAAACTGCAAGCAGGAGTCACTCTGTTAATGAAGTTTATTGAAGTTGCAGTTTTAAGACAGTTAAAAGTATTAGCCTGTTTAAAATCAGACTGTTGGCGTGCTGGAGGAGCTCAGTTGGTTGAGCGTCTGCCTTAGGCTCAGATCATGATCCCAGGATCCTGCGATTCAGCCCCGTCTCAGGCTCCCTGCTCCACGGGGAGCCTGCCTCTCCCTCTGCTTCCTTCTGTCTCTGTCTTTCATAAATAAATAAATACAATGTCTAAAAAAAATAAAATAAAATAAAATATAAAATAAAATAAAATAAAATAAAATAAATAAAATAAAATATAAAATAATAAAATAAATAAATAAAATAAAATAATAAAATAAAATAAAATAAATTAAAATAAATCAGACTGTATATTTTAGTTTGAAACCATGAAGATTTCATTGTTGTTCTTTATTGCCAGGAAAAAAATAGGGTAGTTAGGGCACACACCCAATATCTCAGAGCTAGCTCACAATGATATGGCCAGTCTTCACCCGAGGGCTAATGTCTGAGCAGCACAGTCAGCTGTCATACAGTGTATGACGTTTTCTTCCAGAGGTGCTGAAGACCATGCCTGGGCTGGCTACCCTTCTGCTTGCACATAAAGGCTAATAGAGAGAAATGCATGGAGAAGAGGGAAGGAAGAAGAAAAAACAATGCAGAAGGTATGATAATAACCACAGGAACCCAAGTCACAAGCAGTATTATCTCTGGGGGAAAGAGATATCAAACAAAAATGAAATCTAGCCCATCTCACTCTACATAATCTTTGGTAGCATGATACTGCAGTTGGGATAATGTTTGGATAGCACTCCTGCTTTCAACTGCTTGGGTGAATTTAGTCTTCTTGGATTCCCATTCATGTAATTTAAGGTCTTGTGCCTTGTTAAAATGAGAAGACCACAGGGAAAGGTACTGCATTAAGTGGTCCGCAATCACTTTTTCTATAGAATTTCTTGCTAATAGTTACTTTCCTGCAGATGCTTGGAAGGGGAAACAAGCAGACATAAATTTGAATCTCTGCTCTTATTCTTACTAAATATAGCTTCCTGGGTAAGATTCATCTTTAGCTTAGTTTAAGTTTCATGATAGACACTAGAAACAGAATAGTCATTTTTATAGAATGAATGAAACAATTAAATGCTGTCATACTGAAGAACCAGAAGAACTTGTCGAATGTAGTAGGTGGTCAAATATATTAGTTGAATCACTTTAACAAATGCTGGTGAAAAAAAAAATGCTGGTGATGTTCAGCACATGAAGCTCTGGGAAGCAGCATTTAGGAGGGCATAGGAAGTGAGCATGATGGAACCAGGTAGAGCCTGTGGATCGCATGATATAAATATAGAAGTCCATGACATATGACATATTAGCACAAAGAAGATGAAAAGTACTGAATAAATTCAGTTCACATTTTATCCTGGGGCTGTGGAAGAAAAGGTAAAATTAAACACGCAAAAGATAACATTTCCCTGTTTTGTTTAAATTGAAGCCCAGCTCATAATTATTGGAGCCCTCTCTTAATTCTTGAGGTTGTACAAGAGTTTTGGAGGCTTGGGTTTTGCTCCACAGATAGGAGATTACTTTCAGTGATCATTCTGTTGTGACCAGCGATGATGTCCTCTTTTGTCCGAGATCCCTTGGTGCCTTGAGTAGAGGCACCTGTGCCTCTCAGCCACCCTTGAAGCACGGGGTATCCCATACCCCATAACAAAGTACCACAAATGAGAGCCAAAATACTGTGTACGTATTGTCTCAAGTGACTTCATTGGTTTTCCTACTTCAGGTTTTGAAAGATGGAAAGCCAGGTGTCAATAGGCTGGACTTCTGGAACGCTCAGTAATGATATGTCCAAGCATGTTCAGGTTATTGGCAAAATCCAGTACCATGCAGTTAAAGACTGAGGGCTAGTTTCCTTGCTGGCTGTCAGCTGGTGGCTCCCCTTAGCTCTTGGGGGTGTCTTTTAGGTAATAGGCCCTGAATCTGAATGCCACTGAAAGTATAAAAATCCTTCTCACACAGATTCTGTTTTTCACCTTTACTTCTGCTGCTCTCTTCTGCTACAGAAGACCCCAGCCAGAGGTTTTTGTTTTATTTTGCTTCGGGTTTTAAGGTCTCATGTGATTAGATGGACTCACCCAGTTAACCCGAATAATCTTCCTATTTTAAGGTGGGTACCTTAAATACATCTGCAAAGTCACTTCACATCAGTACCTACTATAGTTGTTGGGTTCAGTAACCAGGGAACAAGAATGTTCCTGGACATCTTTAGAATTTTATCATTGGTGAGCAACAGTGAATGAGGTTGAGAACCTTTATGTTTAGGCTTTATTTAACCCACTCACATGCACAACTATTTCACAATGAGGTTTTGCCCTCCTCAAGAGCTCTTCAAACAGATGAAAGTCTCTGATAATCCACTAAAACTTCTTATTATCCCAAGTCTGCGAGAAATCTCTCCTTTCTCCCCTTTCCTTCCTTTCTGGCTTACCAGACATAATCGTCTCAGTAAGACGAGGCTAGTATAAACACTCTTAGAGATGTAATTCAAGTCAGTCTGGGTTTTATATATCTCCTTAAACCCTATGCCACCCATTCCCTTGAGACAAGAAAATACAATATTTCTGGCTTTTGTCCTATAATAAGTTAGAAGTAGAGCCAATACAAGTTAGTATCTCAAGAGATTATTCTGTCCAATGGGGGAAAAAAAACTGATTTTGTGGCATTATTCATTTTTATTGGAATTGATTTGAAACGATTGCCACATTGGCAGCATGTTAACAATGAAAGGGATGCATGGCATAAGTAGGATCAACGAAACAGGTAAACTCAAAAAGTTTACAGTAAGACTAAGGAAGAGTCGGGTGCCTGTATTAGCTTGCTACAGCTACCAAAGCAGAGTTCACAGGCTGAGGGGCTTAAACAACAGAAATTCATCATCTCCCAATTCAAGAGGCTAGAAATCTAAGGTAAACACGACAGCATGTTCTCTCTGAAGGCACTAACGAAATATCTGTTGTGGGCCTTTCTTCTAGTGGTGGTAGCTCCTTGCTGTGTGACCAGTCTTCAGATGCTGTTCTCCCTGCATGAGTCTCTGTCTCTGTGGCCAAATTGCCCCTTTTTGTAAGAACATCAGTCATGTGGGACTAAGGCTTACCTGAATGGCCTCTTTTTAACTTGCTTATCTCTGTAATGACCTTTTTTTTTTTGTTTTTTCAAAATGAAGTCCTATTCTGAGGTACCAAGAGTTAGAACTCAAACATATCTTTTTCCTGGGGGGGGGGGGGCTACAAATCAACCCTTAATGGTGGCTTTCTTTACACTTAACACAATATGCTATTACTTGCATATATGCTTTTCTGTCACTAGGTATTTCACAGAAAGAGTATGTGTTTGGAGCTGAAACAGTTGGGCTTTGTTTTAAGTTCTGCCCCTTACCTTCACTAGTCAAACTATCTTGTGGTTGGGAGTAAGGTAGGAAGGGAGAGGCCGATTGAGGAAGGCTGAGCATAGAGCAGCCTCATGGCAAGCTTCTGGCTTGCTCTCCCTGACAATACTCTTCTGGGATGATAAGACAACTAAATAACATTGCCCTACTACTGCATTTGGAGGGGAGCCCAGAGGAAGCTGGGAGCCAAAATAAAGCTTCAAACCAAGTTCCCCATAAGAAGGTATAATAATGGGGTCTCTGTTATTTGTGTGCATGATGGTCTTAGAATAAATAAAATCCTCGCAGATTAGAATGACAGCTTTCTCTACAAAGCAAAGTGAAATAATAAAAGAAATTTACGTGACAGACATTTTTGAGCGGCAGTTGCTTTCAAGAGACCCAGGTAAATCCTCTGAGGGTAGAAAAGTGAATAGCTCAGGGCTGCTTGCTGTTGGCTAGATGCTAACTGTCCCAGATTTTGAACCCAAATATTCTGAATGCAATAACTCTATAATCCCCACTGGTACTCCCTTCCATCATCATTCATCCCCTACTTAGAGTGTTGAGAACATTCGTTTATTGTCCTTCTTTCCTCTAAATGTATTCCCCCCGAATATGATACACAGGGAAGCCAGGCTGGTCAAGATACAGGCGTGAGCACCTCTCAACCTAAGAATCATTTTTCAGCAAGTAGCCATAAACCTACCCATTTTACAACCTTGTTCATGTAGCTTTTCTCTCTAGAATATTCTACTTCCTCTTCTGGTAATGTACATCTATGAAATATCAAAAATTCAACTCGAAAGCCAGCTCCTTTCTTTGAATTCTGTAGGCAAATTTAAGAATTCGCTTTTCGGGCAGCCCGGGTGGCTCAGCAGTTTAGTGCTGCCTTCAGCCCAGGGCATGGTCCTGGAGACCCAGGATCGAGTCCCACGTTGGGCTCCCTGCATGGAGCCTGCCTCTCCCTCTGCCTGTGTCTCTGCCTCTCTCTCTCTCTCTGTCTCTCATGAATAAATAAATAATCTTAAAATAAAAGAATTCGCTTTTCGAACGTTGCCAGAAACCCACTTAATCGTTACCAATAACCTGAGTTAGAGAGGCATGTGAGCTTACACGATGTCTGGGAGCTGACTCAAATCAAACCCACAGTTGGAGTTTAGAGATGCACAGACCTACCTAATCGACTTGAAGAACACAGGGAACACAAAATAGTGACTCTGCTTTGTTTTCTCCATGGTGAATATTGCATGTTGCTCTAAGTAAAAGAAGGTCAGTGTTGTTTGCAGGGTAGCACAAAGCTCCTTCAAGTGACCTTATCCCCGCTATGAGAATGTCCAGTGCTTACAATTTCCTATATTGGAATTGCTTTAGCAAAACTTGTTTCCAGAAAATCCTGTTGAAACACATACAAGTTATCTGAGAAATTCTACATCTCCAGTTTCTCTTATACCTATCCCCTCCCTTACATCCTTCTTGCCACTATTGGTGCCAAAGCTTTATTCATATCCTACCGATGGTCTACAGTCTCCATCAGCCTGATTAAATGCCAACTATACCATCAGAGTTATTATTTTAAAATTTTTATGAACATGTCAATCTTATTCTTAAGACAGCACATCTCTCCCCATTGCCTACTGAATAAAATCCAAACCTGTTTTCAACGTATAGCTGTGTGACCTACATTGGAACCATACCAAATAGTTACTCTTTTTAAGTCTTGCTCTGTAGTTCTCAAAGGATACTTCAGAATCATCTGGGAGGCATGCTTAGTTAGATTACTAGTCCCCACTGCTAGAGTTTTTCATTCAATAGGTCTGGATGGGGCCCAAGAATTTGCATTCCTAAGAATTTATTAGATGCTGTTGATGTTTCTGATCCTCAGGGCACAATCTGAGAATAGTTTCTTTAAACATTTATGTCTCCATGCTTCTTATTGCTTCCATTACCTAACCTTGATTTTCTTTCCATTTACTTTTTAATTTTTTAAAATGTCTAATGACAATTTCCTGAAAAAAAAAAAGAAGCTCCAATTGTTTGGAAATAAAATTTGTTTTTCTTCTTTGTTTCCATGACCAAAAAAATCCTTTTTTTTTCTAAATACTTTGACACATACCATGATCATAATAATCATTCGTTCATCTTCCAATTATTTGTTTATATATAACTGTTGCATCTTACTAGATCTGAACTTCCTTCTAGGTAATTAAATCCCTAGAATGTATCTTGCATCTAGCAGAAAGCAGGTATACCCTATAGATTCATCAAATGTTTGATTGAGTAGGAGACTAAATGAGAGAGAGAGAGAGAATCAGACTGAAAGAGAGAGATCATACTAGCTCCATAGCATCAATTAGGATGGGTTAATTTATCACTTCTGCTTAGTAGAGAATTAAAAAAAAAAAAAAAAAAAAAAAAGGAAAAAAATTCATCTGATTTTGGAACAAGATAGAAGGATAATTCTGAAACAAAAAAGATTGGTTAGGTAGAGATGGCCTGAGTATCATCCCTGAGATTTAAAGTCAGAAAGATAGTGATAGGACCTGAGCCCACTAGGACAATTAAAAAGAATGGGCGGAGAGGCACCTGGGTGGCTCAGTCGGTTAAGTGTCTGACTCTTGATTTTGGCTCAGGTCATGTTCTCAGGGTCTGAGGTTGAGAACCACATCAGGCTCTGCTGCTTGAGACTCTCTCTCTCCCTCTGCCCCTCCTGGTCATGCTCTCTCTCTCTCTCAAATAAATACATAAAGCTTTAAAAATGAATAAATAGATAGGTAGATAGATAAACAGATAAAAAGAGGGCAAGGGGATAAGTAAAGATGTACCTTGCACTACTTCTGAATAATCCCTACTGCAGTGACTTAGGCTGTGCCAATATTGCTAGAAACCAGTGAGACGCTCCCCAGATCTGAGGTCCCAGATCTTCTATTGTGAATTGAGCTATCGCTACTATACTTTATCATTGAGTATCCAACTCTTACCATCTACACCCATTACTCCAGATTCAATTGGAGTCTTCAGACAATAACTTGAATGACCCAGCCATGAAAGTGAAAGAAATCCCTACTTTAACTGTTTTCTAGGCTTACAAGTCAGTGGATAAGCAAATTTGCAGAACTTAAAAATTGACCATTTAGGGGAAACTACTCCAGAAAAGAAACTTTTTCATCTTAAAGTTAAATGTGGAATAATTGGTTGCTTATGCTTTACAGTTAGAATGTTTATCAATAAATCATTAAGATATGTTATCCTTGCAACATGTCATTTTGTCAAATGATGTGGTACAAGAACAACCACTGTGTTTTTCTCAGTGTTGTTAGTTATTCTAATGTTTTTCTTCATTCATCTCTAATATTTTCCTGAGGCTGATTTACAATAAAATAAAGGAGAATATATTTCACTGCCAACATCATTTTCTACTGTGACCACTGAACTTAGATTTTTAAAAATTCTTAAATAAAATTGTGGATTTCCTTTGCATGTATCGATTCCAGAATAGATCAGTTTAGAAATAGCTAGTCACTTAAAATTTCTTAGGTGATCACAGCCAAAATCTAGGTCATTGTCTGAGCTTAAATTTTAAAAATAGAAAAAGCTAAAAAAGATAAAAAATCAGAACAAAACTCTGCCCCAAAACATCAGTTTATATAAAGGGTCTTCTCTCTTATCTAAACAGTCTTTCTTAACTATATCAGGATAAAAGATAAAGCTCATTTTCCCCATTCCAATGCAAAGAGTTAACGTCAACAAACATAACTTATTATTTGAAGAGACAAAGATATCTGACTAACAAATGTAACTGTGGTACTGTATGTAGGTGCATGTGTGTGTGAAGGGAGAGCGATGACAATTCTAAAACAACTTTGGAAGTCACAAATTGAAGTGGATTCAGGGAAATAGTGAACTGAAGTCTGTCTTCTACATTTATTTCCTGTGTGAATTTGAGAAAACTTAAATTTTCCATTTATTCACCCTTAACAATACCTACTTTGCCTGTCTCATTTGAGGAACTAATGAGATAGTGTAAGTAATTCATCTGACAAAAAAGCAGTAAGTGGAAACTTATAATCAGTATTATTATTGTTGTTGTTATGATAACACACTTTCTTTTGCGACTCCTCTAGTATTTCTGCTAAGCTCAGCACCAAAGGGTTCATTGGAATTCCTCTTAATCAAGCTATCTATGAGCATTAGGGACTTGAGAGAAAGGAATGCAAGGAAGAACCTAATCCATATGAAATATCAGCTATTCTAAAAGTACCAATGGTCTATGTCCAAATTCAAGGGTCCCCTCATTTGGTAACTTCTACAGATGTAGAGAACTAGCTGGAAATGGTCTTACCAGTATTAAGAAATCAGAGCTACCACTAAGGTGTATCTATTTTAGGGGAACAGAGATTACCATGAGGCATATATCCACAGATACAATTTTTCCTTTTTCTTCTTCATTAGCCTCATTCTCATATAAATAACATACTTGCTGCAGTAGCAGCAAAGTTGGAATAAGCATATAATGAATACCACTTCACCTTTTAAAGCTCACCTATCATAACAGAATAGTGAGTTGGGACACTAACAGGAGCTGCTTGTTTGGGTTTACTAACCAATTAGGCATAGCATTGTAATTTGGCTCCTGTATTTCCTTTACTTAGAAGAGATCCTTACAATAACAATCGTCTTTTTTTTTTTTTTTAATTTGAAGAGACTGATATACTCTATAAATATTAATTGGAACCTCCTCTAGCTGTTATGTAACTCATCTTTTACTCTCAAAATAAACATGATGAATGGGGTTTTCAAAAAGTTGATTTGTACATGGCACACTCCAGGACCAGGGTAGAGGGTCAATAGTAAGTAACACCAGAAAGAGCAGTAGTGATTTTATTGTTTTTATTTAGCTATCTGATGGGTATTTTGCCTATGGTTTGGAAAAAAAAAAAATCTTAAGTTTTTTTTTTCTTTATTAACATGCACATTTAAATCATGTTATGCTAAGTTCATAAGGATTTTAATCTAGAAAAAAATTACTACATGGCAACAGGAGCAGCAATAAATCCCTCTCACTTAATTTCTCCATGCTCTGTTTCTAACAACATAACTCAGAGAAATTCTAAAATGGGGAAGGTAAATTAGCGGATAGGAATGAAGGAATTAGGGCAGCCTGGGTGGCCCAGCGGTTTAGCGCCGCCTTCAGCCCAGGGTGTGATCCTGGAGACCTGGGATGGAGTCCCACGTTGGGCTCCCTGCATGGGGCCTGCCTCTCCCTCTGCCTGTGTCTCTGCCTCTCTCTCTCTCTCTCTCTCTCTCTCGATGTTTCTCATAAATAAATAAATAAATAAATAAATAAATAAATAAATAAAATATTTTAAAAGATGAATGAATTGAACAACAAATTTTAAAAGTTTTATTTTCCATTTGTCAATTCTTTAGATTTTTAAAGCTATCTCTAAAATATCTGTGGTTTGTTTCCTGTCCCAGAAAAATCAGTCTTCCAAACTATCTCCTTATTTACTTAAAAAAAAGACTTTTTACGTACCACAAAATTCAAATATTTAAAGTAGATTTATGAAGTTGTTCAACCATTACTATTACAAATTTAATGATACATAGTTATAAGTACTGTTTCATGAAATCTTACATCTTTTGAAAAAGCTAAGAGAATAAAGGAGAACAAGTACATATTTACAGAATTTTTGTGTTAACGTTTGTATTTATTATTTTGGGTTTTCATTTTTTTTCCTATGGACTTGATTTACCATGTAATGTTATTTCCACATTCTAATGTAGTATCAGTCTCACCCTCTCTTGTCAAGAATAGCTCATTTTTATAATGTAAAGGTCCAACAATTTTATAGTTACTGTTTATGTAATTACTTTTTAAATTGCATAAGAAAAGGAAGGAGAAGAGATATGTAATTTTACTGTGTCTCATATCACCTAGATAATTGCTTTTACTGATGCTTTTTGGTATTTCATGTGGGTTTGATTTGTCATTGATGTCACTTTTTTCAGCCTGAAAAACTTGTTTGGAATATTTCTTTTCTTTTTTTTTGGGGGGGGGGGATATTTCTTAATGCACATGTATGACAGCAAAAAATTCCTTCAGCATTTTCATCTAGAATGTCTTTTTTTTTCATTCATTCTCTTTCATTTTTGAAAGAGTTTTGCTGGACATTGATTTCTTGGTTAACAGGATTTTCTTCCCTTTTTTTCAGCACTTTGAAAATGTCATTCAGATGCCTTTTAATGTTCAATGTTTCTGATGGTAAATCATGTGTTTATTCTCCTGAGTGACCTTGTATGTGTCAAGCAAGTCATTATTCTCTTGATGCTTTCAAGATTGTGTCTATCTTTGGCTTTCACCCCTTGCACTATGATGTGTCTAGGTAGTAGCTCTTTGCATGCATGCATTATGGAGTTTTTTGAGCTACTTGGAAATGCAGAAAATGTTAAGAAACTTATAATGTTTTAGCCATTATTTTGGTGTATTTTGTGTTTCTTACTTTTTCCTCCTCTTTTCCTTGTAATAAGCTCATTATGGGTTTGTTGGGACACTTAATGTGTCCCACATTTCTCTGAGGTTCTGTTTGTCTTCATTCTTTTCTTTTGCATATTTCAGATTGCCTAAATTCTACTGATCTATTCCAAGTTTGCTGATTCTTCCTTCTGCTATCTCCAACATGCTATTAGCCATTCCAGTGAATTTTTCATTTCCCTTAGTGTAATTTTCTGCTCTGGAATTTTTATTTGGTTCCTTTTTATAATTTGTATCTCTTTACTGGTATGCTAATTCTGTTCACAAATAGTTTTACTGGTTTTCTTTCATCCTTTGTCCATGGTCTTCTTTTGCTATTAGAACTTCAGTCAGATTTAAGACAGTTTATTTAAAGTATTTGTCTACTAAGCCCAATATCAGCATCATGGGGACTTTTGTCAATTTATTTTAGAAAATTGGATATTTCATACTATAAAGTGGTAGATCAAGAAATCAGATTCTCTCCCTTCTCCAGGATATGTTATTGCTGATTTTTAAGACTAGAGTTGTCCATTTGTTTAGTAACTTTTCCAAACTGTTTTTCAAAAGTTACATTCCTTGCCATGTAAGGTCACTGTAGTGTGCTCTGCTATCTCAGCGGTCACCCAGTCATGTGTCACAGGCTTACTTAAATGCCTGGAGCCAAAAAAAAAAAAAAAAAAAAAAAAAAGGAAAAAAAACACTGCTTTCCCAGTCTTTGTAGCTTGGATTTGAACTCGGGGTACTCCTTCAGTGACAAGCCAGACTGCATGCATCTCTGCCTTAGAGTTCCCCACCTGCTCTGTGGAGCCTGCAGATCGCCCAGGGATGCAGG